>NC_052339.1:17029625-17102125 GCF_016432855.1 Salvelinus namaycush | reverse complement strand
AGTGTCTCTGACTCCACTGGGTCTGACTGAGAGAGACAGGAAGGAAGTGGGAGAGAGGTGAAACTGGACGGTGTGAGAAAAAGGGGAGGGCTGGGAAGGGAGAGGGAGAGGGAGAGAGAGAGAGAGAGAGAGAGAGAGAGAGAGAGAGAGAGAGAGAGAGAGAGAGAGAGAGAGAGAGAGAGAGAGAGAGAGAGAGAGAGAGAGAGAGAGAGAGAGAGAGAAGAGAAGAGAGCTTCTATATCTAGGCCCACGTGGATTCAGGCAGAGCCAGAGCAGACAGCAGAAATAGCAAATAGCCTTCCTCCCTGCTGCTGCTGTTGTAACGCCATCCATCCATCCATCCATTCAGCCAGCCAGCCAGCCAGCCAGCCAGCCAGCCAGCCAGCCAGCCAGCCAGCCAGCCAGCCAGCCAGCTAGCCCAAAACACACAAACAAAGAGCTGGAGGTGTCTGAATGGGCGTGTGCCTCTGTGTGGTTTGGAAAGGCACAAACACACACATTGGCAGGGTAAACTGTACACAAAGACGGTGATGCCCACACCCTCATCTGGCGTGCTCCTGAAGGCCTGTTATTGTTCTCCCAGATTAAAGTCACATTATGGAAGAATGTGTGTGTTTGTGGGTGTGTGCATGCGTGCGTGTGCGTACGTGTGTTATAAGACTTCCCCCACACGACAACATGGTGAAATGTTCAGTGTTGTCTGGGTGTAGTTTCAGTATGTACCCCCCATGTTTACGTCAGCTCCTCAGTGTTGCTGTAAAAATGGCACGCTGAAACCTACAGTTTCAACAATTTTCTAAGCAGTGGATTAGCCACTCCCTGTGCAGTTACCCATAGCAGTGTGTGACAGACAGACAATGCAGCTAGAAATGCACTGGAGTCACACTGGAGTCACACAGGAGTCACACTGGAGTCACACTGGAGTCCCACAGTGCAGAGGCACAGTCAGATTAGAATAAGCTGCCAAACAAAACAGACCAGTCTATGAAAATCAATTAGAGCCATGTTGATTACTGAATATTGTGAGAATTAAACAGACATGTTCAACAGAAAGAAGACTTAGAAAATAACACTTGTTTTCCTTCCACAATGCTCATTTAGTTCTTGTCCCAGTCTAATAGTTTTTTTTTTTTTTTTTTTTTTTTTTTTTGGGGGGTGGATCAGCTTAATATTGCGGAAAGAATGTTGCTTCCAATGTAATTGTCTGCATCATTTCCAATCCCCCATATTTTTTTGGGTAAATATATATATCCATTCACGTATGCATACATATACACATATATACATACACATACCTACATAGACATACATACTTTTTTTAAAGAGTATACCTTTATTATTATTCCCCGCAAACCCTACCACCGATCCCCCAATTGGAGTAAACTGATAAACATTTCTGTTTTTACCTTCAATTTATACATCTTATACACATTTTACAGACACAGTCTACTTTATAATAGTTCTCTCTTGTTTGTTCTTAGTCCTTCCTCTATTTCTGTTGTCCATCCAGTTTGATTTCCACTTGTAACTGTGCTATTTCACAATAGCTCCGCACCTATACACATTTCACAGATCCCGTATGCCCTACATTGTTTATCTTGTTATTAGTCCCACCCTTCAGCTCCACTCAACCTTTCCCATCTATCTTCCAACATCATCCATTTCGGATTTTTATTTGCCATATATTTTTCAACTGTGCTGTGATGCTTCACAAAAGATTTGAATCTTCCTATTCTCATAATAGGTGTGTCTTTCAATAGGTGTACCTGTACAGTGCTGATACACAACAACATTATGTCACTGGTCAGGGCAGGGCTTAATGTTTCAGTTTACACAATGGTGCATATGATTCACTGATTGAACAAACCAATTCATTTAGTTTCATCTGAAATAGTTTGTTAAAACATGGTTTGATCAAGAGGGGTGAGGTAACATGTAATGGTGGAGAGAAGGGACACTTCACCTGCCACACACAGAGACACACACACACGCACATAAACTCACACACACCGATGTCTCTCTCACCTGCCACCAGGAGCTGTGTAGATCGGCACAGACCAGCTCGATGATGTCACCTTGCTGGATGTTGAGGGGCGGGCCACATATGGGACTTGGCACGCCAAAATAGTTCCTGGTCACCAACATCTTAGGTAACCCTGAGAGAGTAAACACAACCACAATATCAGTGTGTTCATATTCATCTATATGGGTGCGTGTGCAGATCTGAAAGCAAAACAATGAACCTTTGCCACCCTCCCACTTGTCACCATACCAACCATCCATATACGACCAAGCAATCAAAAGCTATGAAACAATAGCTTTATCCTTGGTCTCGGTAACATCGCATGTGCTATTGTCCAATTTTCCAGTCATCAAACATTTTTGTTATCCAAAGGTACAACAAAAGCCAGGTAGAATCCAACGGAGTAGACTAAAAGGAATATAACCATATTCTTGGCAATATCTGTTCAATTGTGTTTGTATCTAAGGAGATTCAGTTCAAACAAGAACAGTGTGTTTACAATCCACCACACACTGTTGTGTTTCTCACTCCATGGTGATGAAGAAAGCTCAGACTCTTATAAAGAGACTAGAAACAGAACAGGACTAGAAACAGAACAGGATGGGGGAGAATAGATTAAGGATGGTCGACAAGAGAGGGATGCAGATGTATTTTAAAGTACCTGTGTTCCTAGGGAAGTCAGGGTTTGGACGGGGGGGGGGGGGGGGGTCCTGTGATAGTAACACTTCCTAAACCTCTAATCCTTATGGCCTAAGATGGAGATGGTCTGGACAGAAGCTCTCCTGTGAGCTGAGAGGGTGCTTAAATACTACAGAAGCTAGCAGGACTGAAGATGGGGCTCTCACGGTCACTTCTGCACACACACACACGCACAAAAGCGCGCACACACACACACAAAGGCATGCACACACGCACACACAAGACAAAGGATATCTTCCATTAAGCACGACAATGCCTTTCTCTCCCCACAGCTGCTCATGACGAGAACTGAGGGAATAGTAACCCGTGCAGTAAGTCCACAGACACCAGGGAGAGAGAGAGAGAGATAGAGATATAGAAAGAAAGAGAGAGGGAGGGAGAGAAAGAGCGAGAGAGAGATCAAAAAGAGAGTGTAAGAGATTGAAAGAATCTCTAAAAAGTTTCTAAAGCCAAGCAGTGGAGTTTGAGAACGACAAAAGAGAGAGGTTGATTATCCTTCATCTCATAGGAATTAATCATTTGGGGGAGGGTGAGCACATATTTCTGGAAAGATAAAGCATTTTGTGAGAATGAATAGTTGTGAATGGGCTGTGTGAAGGGGCCAAAGGGAGAGTCTGGGGGAGAGACAAAGCGAGACTGAAGGAGTGACTGAGAAAGAGACTGAGGGAGAGAGAAAGACTGAGGGAGAGACTGAGAGAAAGACAGAGAGAGACTGAGAGAGAGACTGAGAGAGAGACTGAGAGAGAGACTGAGAGAGAGACTGAAAGTGAGACAGAGAGAGAATGAGAGAAAGACTGAGGGAGAGACTAAGGGAGAGACAGGGAGAGACAGAGAGAGACTGAGAGAAAGACTGGGGGAGAGACTGAGGGAGAGACTGAGAGAGACTGAGAGAGAGACTGAGAGAGAGACTGAAAGTGAGACAGAGAGAGAATGAGAGAAAGACTGAGGGAGAGACTAAGGGAGAGACAGAGAGAGACTGAGAGAGAGACTGAGAGAAAGACAGAGAGAGACTGAGAGAAAGACTGAGGGAGAGACTGAGAGAAAGACAGAGAGAGGCTGAGAGAGAGACTGAGAGAGAGACTGAAAGTGAGACAGAGAGAGAATGAGAGAAAGACTGAGGGAGAGACTAAGGGAGAGACAGGGAGAGACAGAGAGAGACTGAGAGAAAGACTGGGGGAGAGACTGAGGGAGAGACTGAGAGAGAGACAGAGAGAGACAGAGAGAGACAGAGAGAGACTGAGGGAGAGAATAAGAGAAAGACTGGGGGGGAGACTGACATAGAGACTGAGAGAGAGACTGAGAGAGAGAATGAGAGAGACTGGGGGAGAGACTGAGAGAGAGACTGAGGGAGAGACTGAGAGAGAGACTGAGGGAGAGACTGAGGGAGAGACTGAGGGAGAGACTGAGAGAGAGACTGAGAGAGAGACTGAGAGAGAGACTGAGAGAGAAACTGAGGGAGAGACTGAGAGAGAGACTGAGAGAGAGACTGAGGGAGAGACTGAGAGAGACTGAGAGAGAGACTGAGAGAGAGACTGAGGGAGAGACTGAGAGAGAGACTGAGAGAGAGACTGAGGGAGAGACTGAGGGAGAGACTGAGAGAGAGACTGAGAGAGAGACTGAGAGAGAGACTGAGAGAGAAACTGAGGGAGAGACTGAGAGAGAGACTGAGAGAGAGACTGAGAGAGACTGAGAGAGAGACTGAGAGAGAGACTGAGAGAGAGACTGAGAGAGAGACTGAGAGAGAGACTGAGAGAGAGACTGAGAGAGAGACTGAGAGAGAGACTGAGGGAGAGACTGAGAGAGAGACTGAGAGAGAGACTGAGAGAGAGACTGAGGGAGAGACTGAGAGAGAGACTAAGGGAGAGACTGAGGGAGAGACTGAGAGAGAGACTAAGGGAGAGACAGCCTCCCAGCAGAGTAGCTGTGCTTTAGTACCAGTACAGAGGCAGAACTGAACTGAGGTCATTTCACACTGAGCAACTTAATGAATCAACAGACCCCAATATACCCAGGGTGACCCCCATGTCTTCATGTACGTTGCAACACTATGCCGTGGATGTCATCCTGATGGAGTGTGTGTGAATGTGTGTGTGTGCGTGTGTGCGCACCCGTGCACGCGCGGTTCTCTTAACTCTAAATATTCATGATCCCATTATAGAAGATAACGAGGGGAGACACACACGCACACACACCTGTCGTTCCATCGTAGCCATAATCTCTCTCTCATATCATAATGTTTCATCAAGTTAAGCATGCAGACATACAGTATAACTGTACTCTAGTTCCACCTCCTGTTATCAGATGGGAGATAACCTTCTTCAAATATGTGTGTTTGGGTTCAGACCTGTTTCTTAGACCTGTTTACTGGGGAACAACCACTAACTGGTTATTTCCTGGTTGTCCTAGAGTAGCACTCCTAACCTGGCCTATTTCACCCTGACACACTAGTACACATTCCCCACTCTACTGTAGACAACGGGGTGAGACTGAGGGGGGACTTAACTTGCTTTCTGTTCTGTTTTCCTCTCTGTATCTGATTACAGCGAAAAGTCTATTGAGTCAGGGGTAACGTGTGTTAGCTTGCCCTAACAGGCACAGACACTAGTACGTGAGAATATCAGTGAGGAGAACCGAGTCTCAGAGCATGAAATGCATTTCCAACAACACAAGGACAAACCCCGTGTTAGCTCACCTTTGAGCAGACAGAACTATGCGAGTGCGGACAATTATGAAACGATAAGGGCCCAAGCAATCAAGTGCCTATTGATTTCACTGCATGGTGGGTCAATAAGGATTTTCCACAGTATAACAGGCAATTTATGCCCTCCTCCTCATGTAGCTGTGTGTCTATGATTTGAGAGTTTGCTATATGTCATGGTCCATTCCAACAGAGGAGGAAGGAGGGTAAAATTAAAAGAGAGAGAGATAGAGAGAACAAAAGAGCCAGCGAGAGAGAGAGAAGAGATAGAGAGGGGAAGAGAGTGAGAGAGAGATAGGGGAGAGAGTGTGAAAGAGAGAGAGAGAGAGAGAGAGAGGGAGAGAGAGAGACAGAGAGAGAGAAATAGAAAAAGAGTGAGAGAGCGAGGAGGGGGGGATTATGTGACTGATGTGAGTGTGTAGGAGATGACTGTTATTACCATGTTGTATTCAGAATGCACTAACCTGGATCTGAGCGCCGTCCTTGCACTGATTTTTCCTGCAATGGAAAAAAACAGACACCATGATTAACTACTGTAACACACACACACACACACACACACACACACACACACACACACACACACACACACACACACACACACACACACACACTGAAAGTTCACTCTCACTCCACTATGAAACACAGGTTTGCTCAGAAAGAGGTTGAGATGTAAACCTAATGTTTCCTCTCCCTAACCTACTACCTGCATACTGTACATCCCGAACATACATACATACATCAATTGTATATGTTCATTGTGACACGCACACAGTGACATGTATTCCAATGTAATAAAGCTGACCAGATACTGTAGCAAGCAAACCTGCCATGATGAGAAAATGGGGCCTGCCTCCAGTTGGAACTCATATATACATATATTATGTGATAACTTCAATTCATATACGGTAATTTTCCAGGCCCACACAAACCTCCCCCACTGCTGTAGGGTAAACGGGTTAAAGAAGTCTTACTCTGTAGGGTTGCATTGCATCACCAGTAAATGCATTTCTATCCAGCGTTGCATGCTAAATAACTGATTTATCTTGTTGCAGTGAGATGAATATAGAGGGACTGGTTGGGTAATGCTATGAATATGCCTGCTCTGCTCTGCAAACACACAATGAATATTTCATCCAATGCTATCTCTGCAAACAGACATAGCATGCATTGAGCCAATATGCATTTTTACACATAATGCATTATAACCTCCATCATAATTTATAACCTCTATCACAAGTTATAACCTCCATCCTAATTTATAACCTCCATCACCAGTTCTAAACTCCTTCACCAGTTATAACCTCCAACATTAGTTATAACTTCCACCATTAGTTATAACCTCCATCATAATTTATAACCTCCATCACCAGTTATAACCTCCTTCACCAGTTATAACCTCCAACATTAGTTATAACTTCCAACATTAGTTATAACCTCCATCATAATTTATAACCTCCATCACCAGTTATAACCTCCATCACCAGTTATAACCTTCATCACCAGTTATAACCTCCATCACCAGTTATAACCTCCAACATTAGTTATAACCTCCATCATAATTTATAACCTCCATCACCAGTTTTAACCTTCAGAATCACAGAACCGCAATCTATCTTAGCCACCTTCAAAAAAACATTCAGAATAGTTGCCAAAGTTGATACATTTCGTATCATGCATTTTCAATGAAACACATGGGGGTTGCACTTATATGCTAAGACCTGGCCTTCACAACTCTCCAATCATCTACAGAAGAAAAGTATTCACTATCTATCGGCTCACGCTAAAATAAGTAAAGTCAATTGGAGTTTCTTCGGCAATATCCACAGAGAGGGGAACGTCTTCAAAGGGTAAGAACAGAACAGAGCAGAACTTTGGAAAGGGAAAGGAGATAGAAACACACACTGTCTTACCTGAGTTCTGAAGGAGCCCGGATCTGAAAGGAGTTTGAAAACAGGCATGGTGAGTGGGTTACAAGGAGAACGCATAACAGCCACACACACACTCACGATCACACGCACAAACTGTTACCCAACACACACACACACACACTCTCTCACACACACACACAGTGTTCCAGCGCTGCAGAAGAACTCTCTCACACACACACAGTGTTCCAGCGCTGCAGAAGCACTCTCTCATTAGTGAAGCAGAAAGCAACTCGCGGTACTGTCTACTCTTCTTCCTCATTGGTTTGTTGTGCTGAAGGTACCTGACAGGAGTAAAGAGTCTGGAGTAAACCACTTCAGGGGGCAGGGCTGACGACTGTTCTGCTCTGAGAGTTTGTTCTCTGTTTGTTCATTGGCTCTCCTGGGACGGGCTACACCCCATCAACAAGCACACACACCCCCCCCCCCCCCCCCCCCCCCCTCCCTCCTCCCGCTCCCTCTACAGCAGACAGCCAGGCAGCTCTGGATCGAACTTTGACCTGTTACACAAAGTAACGCTGAACAGGGCTGATAACGAAGAGCAGAGGGAGAGAGAGCCAACTGGGACCTGAGGTAAACAAGCCTCACCTGCAGAACACCCTGGAGACAGAGTACTGTAAACACATACCTCCTGCAGAACTGCAGGCATAACGCTGTATTCCAAGGCACAGCATTCATTGTTGTAATGCACATTCCTGATTGTCCATGGATGTTGTGATTGTGTTCTGTTTTCCTGTCAATAACTGCTATGTGTTGATGAGGTTACTATATCTATTGCTACTCAGCCAACATCAGCCATGCGTTAATAACTGCTTAACAAGCAAGTTGGTAGTGAAAGCATAGTTGCAACATAACATACTGCAACCAAGTGCATTCTACTTTCTAACACTGTAAAAGGGACTAACGTTTATCTCCACATGGGAGACAATTGGGATTTTCTCCAGCCCCCCCGTGGCATGACAGTAATCTATTCAGGGAAGCTAGTGACCAGGTGTAGCTGGTGACTGTGTTATTGCACTGCTGACCTGATTGCTTGTGAGTGATGCCAACACCAACAGGAGCAGGCACCTTGCTGCAATCTGCACACACACACACACACACACACACACACACACACACACACACACACACACACACACACACACACACACACACACAGGCCACTGACACACTCACTGCAAGTCAGGGGAAGTCTGCAGGACCTGTTTGTCATGAGGAATGTCATGAGTCTACTCTAATCACTCATGTTCTGTTCCCATTGCATGTGTGTGTGTGTGTGTGTGTGTGTGTGTGTGTGTGTGTGTGTGTGTGTGTGTGTGTGTGTGTGTGTGTGTGTGTGTGTGTGTGTGTGTGTGTGTGTGTGTGTGTGTGTGTGTGTGTGTGTGTGTGTGCAGTGAACAGTTTAAAGGCATGTACAGTGAGTGAGCACAGTGAACAGTTTAAAGGTATGTACAGTGAGTGAGCACAGTGAACAGTTTAAAGGTATGTACAGTGAGTGAGAATAGTGAACAGTTTAAAGGTATGTATAGTGAGTGAGCACAGTGAGCAGTTTAAAGGTATGTACAGTGAGTGAGCACAGTGAGCAGTTTAAAGGTATGTACAGTGAGTGAGCACAGTGATGTTATTTGATTGGAGTTATATAAGTGTTCAGGTTTCATACTCTGACCAATCCCCATACACAGTGACTATGAGCTTTTCCTTATTCTAGGTTAATTATCGGCAGATTTTCAATTTACTTTCAGGTATACACATTAACATGAAATATACATTTTAAGAGTATATATACACAAGTATGTGGACACCCCTTCAAATTAGTGGATACGGCTATTTCAGCCATAACCGTTGCTGACATGTGTATAACATTGAGCGTGCAGCCATGCAATCTCCATAGACAAACATTGGCAGTAGAATGCACAATACTGAAGAGCTCAGTGACATAGGATGCCACCTTTTCAACAAGCCAGTTTGTCAAATTTCTGACCTGCTAAAGCTGCCCCAGGCAACTGTAAGTGCTGTTGTTGTGAAGTGGAAACGTCTAGGAGCAACAACGGCTCAGCCGCGAAGTGGTAGGCCACACAAGCTCACAGAACAGGACTGCTGGGTCTGTCCTCGGTTGCAACACTCACTACCGAGTTCCAAACTGCCTCTGGAAGCAACGTCAGCACAATAACTGTTTGATGGGAGCTTCATGAAATGGGTTTCCATGGCGGAACAGCCACACACAAGCCTAAGATCATCATGCATAATGCCAAGCGTCAGCTGGAGTGGTGTAAAGCTCGCCACCATTGGACTATGGAGCAGTGGAACCGCGTTCTCTGGAGTGATGAATCACGCTTCACCATCTGGCAGTCCGACGGACGAATCTGGGTTTGGCGGATGCCAGGAGAACGCTATCTGCCCCAATGCATAGTGCCAACTGTAAAGTTTGGTGGAGTAGGAATAATGGTCTGGGGCTGTTTTTCATGGTCGGGCCCTTAGTTCCAGTGAAGGGAAATCTTAATGCTACAGCATACAAAGATATTCTAGACAAGTCTGTGCTTCCAACTTTGTGGCAACAGTTTTGGGAAGGCCCTTTCCTGTTTCTGCATGACAATGCCCCTGTGCACAAAGCGAGGTCCATACAGAAAAAGTTTGTCGAGATCGGTGCGGAAGAACATGACTGGCCTGCACAGAGCCCTCAACTCCATCAAACACATTTGGGATGAATTGGAACATTGACTGCGAGCCAGGCCTAATCGCTCAACATCAGTCCCCGAACCTCACTTAGCTCGTGGCTGAATGGAAGCAAGTCCCTGCAGCAATGTTCCAACATCTAGCGGAAAGCCTTCACAGTAGAGTGGATGCTGTTATAGCAGCAAAGGGGGGACCAACTCCATATTACAGTTTTTAACAACAGCTAGGAACAATTTCTCAATACTTAGGTCACTTTTTCAAAACTCTGCACACAGTGAACACAACAGCAGTCTATGTGGGCTAAACTGGATAATGTTTCATTGCTTTGGCACGAAATGCATTCAATGACTACATCTTTCAAATTTCATGAATTCTTTTCTCACTCAGACACAACCACCACCAAAACTCTATGTACCTACAGGCCAATTTGCACATGTTTACATACTCTTTTCAAAACTGTTGAACTTAAGTTCAAAACCTAACATAACACAAAATTGAATAAGACAGCAATTTGCTACATTTCTACAGTAATATCGTATTGAAATATATTCCAAATCTAAAAAATGAAATACTATCAAAACAATTAGACCAACCACAGCTGATTCACATTGCATCTGAAAACCTACCCAGGTGTTAGTCTTTCAATTTCATTACCATCTATACAAAAGGGGACATTTTAGGAATAATGCTGTACTGTAATGTAAACATGGACCCAGCCAGAGATAGAGAAGTGGCTGACAGAGGAAGAAGACTGGCTGGGAGAGGGAGAGGGAGAGGAGTACGTATGCGTGGTGGAAGAAGACTGAGAGGAAGATCAAGAGCTGTCGTCTCAGATGAGATTAGGGCTACTATAATTGACAATGTAATAAATCATGGTCTATCAATGAAAGAGGCTGGTCTGAGAGTGCAGCCAAATCTGCAACGCTCAACAGTGGAATCTATTCTGAGAAATTTCCGGCAAAACAACAGGTAAGATGTGCATTCTGCAAGGGCATCTGACTGAACTGCACATTACAGAAGTAAATTGAGCATTGCCTCCAAACCTACTTGTGTGTAATTGTATTTGTATTTCTGCTTAGGACCCAACGGTTACCTCCCACAGGCAGGAGGTAGGATTTTCACTGCTGTGCAGGAAACTGCAATCGTTGATATGGTCATCAGAAACAATGGCATAAAACTCACAGAGATTCGGGACAGAGTGTTGGCAGACAACATTACATTTGGAAATATTCACAATGTAAGCATAACAACTATTTCTAGAGTCCTGAAACAACATCAAGTCAGGATGAAGCAGTTGTACACTGTCCCCTTTGAGAGGAACTCTGAACGATTCAAGCAACTCAGGAACCAATATGTCTCGGTAAGATGACTATAAAATACAGAACTGATTTTGAACAAAACCAAACAGGGCAGAGGCACACCATGGCATGTTTTTAGGTATAATGTAAACTACCGTAATAGCCTAACTCTTATGTTGCCTTGTGGATTTATTTTAGAGAATCATTGAGATTGAAGCCAGGCAAACACCCCACATATTCATCTTTGTGGATAAGGCTGGTTTCAACCTGGCCAAAACACGGCGGCGAGGAAGGAATGTGATTGGGAAAAGAGCCACAGTGGATGTCCCGGGCCAGAGGGGTGCCAACTTCACAATGTGTACAGCAATATCCTCTGATGGATTGCTGTTACAAAAACCGCTAATTGGGTCATACAACACAGAGGGTCTCATTTCATTCCTGGATGACCTCTACGGAAGGGTTGTGCCAGGTGAGGAAAGGGTTGCAGTGAGGCAAAATCGGCCAACGTTTGTAATTGTATGGGACAATGTGGCATTTCACCACTCCCGTGCAGTCACAGAGTGGTTTGCAGCCCATCCCAGGATGGTGTCACTTTTCCTCCCACCTTACTTTCCACTCCTCAACCCCATAGAGGAATTCTTTTCCTCATGGAGGTGAAAGGTTTATGACCACCATCCACATGATCAAATGTCCCTCCTTGACACAATGAATGCTGGATGCCTGGACATATCTGCAGAAGATTTCCAGGGATGGACCAGGCATGCCAAAATATTATTTCCTAAGTGTATTGCCCAAGATGACATAAGATGAAATGTGGATGAGAACCTGTGGCCAAATGCAGAAGACAGGGTTGACTAGCATTGCTACTGTATCTGTATTGGTAGATGGTGTATATACAAGTTCTTGTATTTTGGAATCACTCAATTCCAAAAAATGACATAAAACATATGGAAGCATATTCCAATATGTCTGATTCCTTCCTGTAACATATACTGCAGTGAATTCTAAACAGTAGAGAGGTGTCATTCTTGTTTTGTAAAGAAATTTTACAAAAGAAAACATTGTGTAATGCTACCTGTTGTTAGTGTTTTTAGGTCATTGTTTTATGAGTGACAAAGTGTGCTTGTTGGGTGACAACCTTTGCTAGTGTTATGGAAGAATGAGTTGATTTGAGACATGTATGAAATGTTTTGGTAGTTTTAGTGCATTTTGGATGTGAAATTAAAAGCTGTGCCAAGCCGAAAGTTGGTTAGGAGAACTGTGTGAAGAGTTTTGAAAAAGTGACCTAAGTATTGAGAAATGGGTCATAGAGATTGTAAAAAAAATGTAATGCTCATGATTTTGGAATGAGATGTTTGACAAACAGCTGTCCACATACTATCGGTCATATAGTGTATGTACTGTACTACTTGTACTGTACTGCTTTCTCGAGTCTGTGTTTTGAGGGGGGTTCTCACCTGTTTTTCCACAGCTGCCAAACCTCCCCAGACATTCCTTATGGGCTCCAACACCACACTTGGAGCACAGGTACCCCTGGTTAAAGATACCCCTGGAAGAGAGAAGAGAGGGACAACCAGTGTTACTCAGTGTGGTATGTGTGTGTGTGTTTGTGTGTGTGTTTTTAACTATACTTGTGGGACATTTTGTTGGTCCCCACAAGGTCAAATGCTATTTCCAGGGGGTTTAGGGTTAAGGTTAGAATTTGTGTTAGGGTTAGAATTAGTTTTAGGGTTAGGAGCTAGGGTTAGGGTTAAGGTTAGATTTTTGGTTTAGAGTTAGGGTTAGGGATAAGGTTAGGGTTAGGGTAAGAGTACGGATTAGGGTTAAGGTTAGGGGTTAAGGAAAATAGGATTTTGAATGGGACTGAATTGTATGCCCCCACAAGGTTAGCTGCGCAAGACTGTGTGTGTGTGTGTGTGTGTGTGTGTGTGTGTGTGTGTGTGTGTGTGTGTGTGTGTGTGTGTGTGTGTGTGTGTGTGTGTGTGTGTGTGTGTGTGTGTGTGTGTGTGTGTGTGTGTGTGTAGGATAAAGAGAGGGAGTAAAGAAAGAGGAGGAGGACGAAGATGTGACTTGGTGCCATTCTAACTCCCCTGTCTCGGGTTCAACCATCCGCAATCGCCTCTCCACTCCTCCCTACCTGCGGCGGTATTTTCTTTTACATAACCGCTCCAGAACCTCCTGCTGATTACAATGATGTAAAGCCCAGCAGCCCCAGTGTGACTAACTCGTGAGCCACGCACACACACTAGAATTAGGGTTGAGCCAGGGTGTGGACATCCATGGTAGCTAAGGTATGGGTTAGGGTTGAACCCAGATGTGGACTTGAAGCTGGGGTTAGGGTTAGGGTTGTGGGTGAGGCTAGGGTTAGGGTTGAGCCAGGTTGTGGACATGAAGCTAGGGTTAGGGTTAGGGTTAGGGTCATGGGTTAGGGTCATGGTTACACACAGATGTTGTAAACACACCATACACACAGGTGCACTGCACATGCTCAGTCAGCTCACACTCTTGTTACTCCCCTTCTCGCCTAGTATATTTGTCCTCCTGCATGCTCAAATATATTTTAAATATATTTTCCCCGTCTAACATCCACCCGGAATGGGTAGTTATGGGCCATATAGTGTCACCAGCTGGGTCTTCTTCACAACACTTCACAGACATGAAGTGATCCATATATTTAACTAGGCAAGTGAACAAATTCTTATCTACAATGATGGCCTACCGAGGAATAGGGGGTTCCTTGTTCAGGGGCAGAACGACAGATTTTTACCTTGTCAGCTTGGGGCCAGTAACCTTTAGACCCAAAGCTCTAACCACTAGGCTACCTGCCGGCCCCAACCAATATATACCCATTGGTTGTAGACACAGGTTCAGGGTTGTCAGTCAAAAATCTGTTGCTATCCCCTTGAGCACGGCACTTAACCCTAATTACTCCTGTAAGTCGCTCTGGATAAGAGCGTCTGCTAAATGACTCAAATGTAAAATAACATGTAGTGTGTGCGCGTGTTCGTGTGTGACCCCGTACCTTAGCAGCATGTGGCAGTAGCTACAGGATGTGATTCTGTCGAAGGTGTGCATCTTGAACTCATGGAAGTTACTGGTGCCATTCTCTGGACGTATGTTGGATCTACAAGACATGGGGAAAAAAGGATATGAAGATTAGATAAGACAAGTGCAATCGTACATTGGCAGTTTCACATTGTGACGTTAAGGTAACTGCAGTCAGCTATACTAGTAGCAAATCTCGGTTCCACATTGGAACTTGACTGTAGCTCTACAGTCTACATACAGACTACACAGTACTTTGATACAAGCTCGGCAGTTTCTGTATTACTTACATAAGTCGTTATGTTCACACGTTCCCCATAGTACCACTTGACGTCAGGGGCCTTCACCTAATTTTTGCCAATTATAATAAATAAAAAACCTGGTAGCAACCCGAGACAGACTTCCTGATTCTTCCCACATGAAAAAAATATGACAGTATACTGTAGAATATTACAGTACACAATGTAGTATCCCTCGATCATGTGTAGTACTTAATATAGAATGTTGTAATAGACTGTAGAATACTATAGTAAATACACCAGTAATGTTCGCAAAAACGCTACAGTCCGCAAAAACACTACACTGCTTTTAACTATAGTAAATACCAGACTATTTAATTTGCATATACCTAACCCATTCCCCTCCCCATATCACATTTTGTGCCACCCATAAGTGAAAAACCTACATGCCAAGTATAGACCATATTGTGTTCTCTACAGGTTATAGAAAAGAGCAGAAGTTCTGAACTATCCGTTCAGACACCAGTCCTACCTACAGTGCATTCGGAAAGTATTCAGACCCCTTTCCTTTTTACAAATTGTGTTACGTTGGTGCCATATTGGGGCGGCAGGGTAGCCTAGTGGTTAAAGCGCTGGACTAGTGACCAAAAGGTTGCAAGATCGAATCCCCGAGCTGACAAGGTAAAAATCTGTCGTTCTGCCCCTGAACAAGGCCACTGTTCCTAGGCCGTCATTGAAAATGAGAATTTGTTCTTAACTGACTAGCCTAGTTAAATAAAGTTAAAAATATATATATACATATTCTAAAATGGATAAACAATAATGTCCCTCATCAATCTACACACAATTTATTACGTAAGTATTCAGACCCTTTGCTATGAAACGCGAAATTGAGCTCAGGTGCATCCTGTTTCCATTTTTTAGATGTTTCTACAACTTGATTGGAGTCCAACTGTGGTAAATTCAATTGATTGGACATTATTTGAAAAGGCACACATCTGTCTATATAAGGTCCCACAGATGACAGTGCATGTCAGAGAAAAAACCAAGCCATGAGGTCAAAGGAATATTCCGTAGAGCTGAGGAAGGGTCTGGGGAAGGGTACCAAACAATTTATGTAGTATTGAAGGTCCCCAAGAACACAGTGGCCTCCATCATTCTTAAATGGAAGAAGTGTGGAACCACCAAGACTCTTCCTAGAGCTGGACGCCCGGCCAAACTGAGCAATCGGGGGAGAAGGGCCTTGGTCAGGCAGATGACAGAGCTCCAGAGTTCCTCTGTGGAGATGGGAGAACCCTCCAGAAGGACAACCATCTCTGTAGCACTCTACCAATCAGGCCTTTATGGTAGAGTGGACAGACAGAAGCCACTCCTCAGTAAAAGGAACATGACAGTCCCTACGGTGAAGCATGGTGGTGGCAGCATCATGCTGTGGGGATGTTTTCAGCGGCAGGGACTGGGAGACTAGTCAGGATCGAGGGAAAGACGAACGGAGCAAAGTACAGAGAGATCCTTGATGAAAACCTGCTCCAGAGCTCTCAGGACCTCAGACTGGGGGTGAAGGTTCACCTTCCAACAGGACAATGACCCCAAGCACACAACCAAGACAACGCAGGAGTGGTTTCGGGACAAGTCTCTGAGTGTCCTTGAGTGGCCCAGCCAGGGCCTGGACTTGAACCAGATCGAACATCTCTGGAGAGACCTGAAAATAGCTGTGCAGTGACGCTCCCCATCCAACCTGACAGAGCTTGAGAGGATCTGCAGAGAAGAATGGGAGAAACTCCCCAAAGACAGGTGTGCCAACCTTGTAGTGTCATACCCAAGAAGACTCGAGGCTGCCAAAGGTGCTTCAGCAAAGTACTGAGTAGAGGGTCTGAATACTTGTATAAATGTGATATTTCATTATTTATTTATTTTTTAATTTGCAAACACTTAAAAAAAGTTTTTTGCTTTGTCATTATGGGGTATTGTGTGTAGATTGATGAGCGAAAAAAAAACTATTTAATAGATTTTAGAATAAGGCTGTGAAGTAACAAAATGTGGAAAAAGAGGTCTGAATACTTTCCGAATGCACTGTACCTACAGGTTATGGAAAAGTGCAGAAGCTCTGAACTATCCGTTCAGACACCAGTCCTACCTACCTAAAGGTTATGGAACATTTCCCCAGTAGGTTTCCTGAAAGAAAAAGCCTCCACTTCTATGTCAAAGATAATAAAACTAAAACACTACAGTAAATACGACAGTATACTACAGTCAGCAAAAACATAATTATAATACTTTTCTTTTACTACAATATTCATACTACAGTTAACTGTAAATACTACAGTATACTACAGCTAACACTACAGTGAATACTACAGTTATTTCCGCAAAAACACTACAGTGAATACTATAGTATTTATATCATAGTATACTATAGTATTTTTTCATGTGGGTTAGGTCAAGTAATCCAGAGTTAGTTTGAGTACAGTGCCATTATATTAGCAGTCTAAATGTGTCTCCTCCTCCTCCTCACTGTGTTGAGCTGAACTGAGCTGCAGCGCGTGACAAAACAACAGTACTGGGATCAGTCAACAGTCTCTCCAGGGAGCCAAGTGACTCAGTGATTGTGTGCCAAAGAAACTGAAGGAGCGTCTCTCTCTCGCTCTCTCTGTCTCTTGCTCTCTAACTCTTCTGCCTCTCTCTTTCTGTCTCTCTATTTCTTTCTCTTCAAAGTCTCTCTCTGTCTCTCTCTCCTGTCTCTCTCTCTCCGCTCCAAACTCATTAATTCCACTGAGTTAATCAAGCTCAAGCTTCTCTCAGCATTGCGTCACGCCTTTTAACTTTTTTCTTCCCCTATTTTCTATTTTCTTCTCTGATGCTGTCTTTCTTCTTCTTCCTTCCTTTCCTCCTTTTCTCTTTTTGTTTCTGATATCACCGGCATAGAACAGTCCAAAGTACTATTTAATATAATTGACCCTTCACTAAGCCCTGCTTCAGAATTTTCGGCAACCAATCGCAGCGTATCAATGGATAGCAACTGTCATCGAGTCCAACACCTCGGACATTCTGATCTTTAAATCACATGAAAGCCAGTGAAGGCTATGGCAAAAACTGAGTTTAAATGACTAAATAATTGGAGAGTACTTGCTACTGTGATTCCTGAATCCAAAATGATACTGTTGTTATATTGTTTGCTAGCTCAGCTGGTTAGCTAGCTCTCAGTCTCACCAACATTGCTAACATCAGCTAGCTAGCCACTTAAAATACCTTATTTTCATTTTTTTATTTTTTATGCCCCCCCCACCTTTATTTTAGTCATGCTGAGACCAAGGTCTCTTCTACAGATAAGCCCTGAATTACATAAATTACAGAAAATACACGAATCAATATAAATAAAGAATGAAAGCGGAAAGAAAAACACGATCAAAACAAAAAAAACACACTCATCAGTAATAAGGTCCTCAATCAGCTTTGTGAATTTCCCTAGAGGAACCAGAACATCACATTTAACAACATTTTGAAGATTGTTCTACATATAAGGTGCAAATAAACTATGTAAAAAAAAAAATATGTCAGCTAGCTAATTTAGCAATGTTATGAATAGAGCTCCCATCTGCTGTCGACATCAGGATAGTTATAGCTTTGACTGCATGCTGACAGTGAATTCAGAGCCATTCAGTGGCTAGCTACACTACAAACATCATTTTACCAGGATCCTGTGAAGCAATTGTAATGACAGTCCACCACAACATACCCAAGAGTTTCCTGATTAGCAAGGGGTAGTCAGTCTGTGTTTCATTTCATTGTGTATTACAAACACAGTTTGAGATCATTGTGGGGGGATTTCGAATGTGGTTAAATGGGGAATTGGGCTTCCAGGGAAAATGTTGTCCGAGGTTGGAACAGTAACCAAGGGGGGCGGGTCTTAGCAAACGGTCAATTGTTTCCCCCCCTTTTTTTTCCTATAGCAGGTGTCCCCCACCCCCGTTGTAAACTAATTGTAAATGTCGTTATCAACACCAACAAAGCATCTAATAATCCCAGATCCTCTGATCTCCACTCCTCTCTAAAATAGCTACAGTGTGAAAAGGACCCCTGTCCTCCACTAGATGACCAGATGTGTTTGTGTTTGGCTCAGTGGTATTCATGATGACAGGTGCGTCTTAGATCACATGTGCGAGTGAAGTCCCCAACGAGACTGAGAGAGATGACACAGAGGACTTATGAGGACAATATTCCTATATGGCCAAACGTGCATGTAGTTGAGTCAATGGACTACTTGATAAAACCCATTCTGAGTCAGAGTCACTAATCAGCTTCTCTGTCAGGACATTGTTAGATCTCCAGTCTATTACAGAGTGAATTTAACACACTGGTGTTTATTCAAGCAATTTGATAAAGTAGTTAAACATCCCCTTTATATTTGGCAATATTTGGCACAGTTTTATGTTTTTGTGCAAAGTAATTATAGAACATACAAGAACACACGTTTTATCCATTAATCAAAGTTGGAACGCTTGTGTGTATTTGCAAAGAGGCGCTGTTCTCGTGCAAGCATAATATATAATTGCACCATTCACTGAAAGGAGTTTTGATTGTCTAAGAAAGAATGATATAGGTTTTGTCCAGGCAGTCAGTTCTGGTTGTTGTATCAGTCTGGTGATTTGGAGCAGGTGAGGGGAGGGGAGTCTTTGGTGTCTTTAGTGTTTCAGAGCAGGGTGCCAGGAGAGTTCAGGACTGTGACACTCATTAATCATGATCTGTACTTACCTGAATAACTGGAAGAGTGACATGTCAATACTGTGACACTAAGGCAGTACACACGATAGAGGACACACACAAACACTTTATCTGTCTCTCTCACAGAAACACACACACACACACACACACAAACACACTGCTGCAGGGGGAGTGAGGCAGAGGCATGACATGGGACACAACACACACTGCTGCAGGGGGAGTGAGGCAGAGGCATGACATGGGACAGAACACACACTGCTGCAGGGGGAGTGAGGCAGAGGCATGACATGGGACACAACACACACTGCTGCAGGGGGAGTGAGGCAGAGGCATGACATGGGACAGAACACACACTGCTGCAGGGGGAGTGAGGCAGAGGTATGACATGGGACAGAACACACACTGCTGCAGGGGGAGTGAGGCAGAGGCATGACATGGGACAGAACACACACTGCTGCAGGGGGAGTGAGGCAGAGGCATGACATGGGACAGAACACACACTGCTGCAGGGGGAGTGAGGCAGAGGCATGACATGGGACACAACACACACTGCTGCAGGGGGAGTGAGGCAGAGGCATGACATGGGACAGAACACACACTGCTGCAGGGGGAGTGAGGCAGAGGCATGACATGGGACACAACACACACTCACATGGCCATGCCAAACTGCTCCAGCCATTTCTTCTTCAGCTCCTTGGTTTTGAAGAACAACTCGAAGCCACTCTGCCCCTGGTTGTGTGTCAGGTAGAACCCATAGGACCACTAAAACAGGAGACAAAAAGGGCGATGAGAGAGTGAATTAGAGAGAGACAGAGGGAGGTAGATGAGGGGGTCATAGTGAGGTAGAATGGGGGAGTCATAATAGAAAGAAATAGAGTGGTGTATGCAGAGAGAGAGAGAGAGAGAGAGAGAGAGAGAGAGAGAGAGAGAGAGAGAGAGAGAGAGAGAGAGAGAGAGAGAGAGAGAGAGAGAGAGAGAGAGAGAGAGAGAGAGAGAGAGAGAGAGAGAGAGAGAACACTGTATATAGACATAATATTAGACATAACATGACATTTGAAATGTCTTTATTCTTTTGGAACTTTTGTGAGTTTAATGTTTACTGTAAAACATTTTTATTGTTTATTATCTATTTAATTTGCCTTGACAATGTAAACATATGTGCCCCATGTCAATAAAGCCCTTAAATTGAAATGGAAATTGAGAGAGAGAGAGAGTTCCTGTGAACCAGTGTCCATGCAGCCCCAGATATCAAGGCAGATACGACACTGCAGAACTTAATCACTAAAGATTAGCCACCTTAAAGACAAGCCATTACTCCAGCGTCCCTGATAACAACCTGCTACAACCACCTCTCCTCTCCACAGAGACAAGGCTGTCTTGAAAAAGGTACTCTGACCCAAATTTCAGCACAATAAACAAGTGTATATTCAGAGGTAATGCTGTGTGTTCTGCTAGAGTTATCTTTCCTACAACGAGGGCTCTGTAGTCTGCATGTACCATACTGCTCAGTGCTCAAGGCAGCTGTGCTTATAAAAACAATGAGAACAGCCATTAAAGCCATTAAAGGGACAATCAAACTACAAATGGATGGACAAATTCCAGATTGACCCTTTAAAGTGGTCTTCAGGTTGCAGTGGTTGGGGTAAGCCACCAGCCAATCAGATAAGAGAAAGAGAGCCTCTTGACCAATCATAGGGTGTGTATAGGGGGTAGGTGGGGGGTCGTGTGAGAGGGTGGGGTTTGAAAACAGGTACTGTACACTATAGACCAGCTTTCGTAGGTTCCTAGCCTTATACGACAGACAAGGGGTTGTCTTTCATGTAATAGGAAAGATGCGTGCTGCTTAGATTTTGGCTTGATTATTGTTTGATTTCATAACAAATTAAAGTTTTTATAAAGCTAAATGATTATTATCCCCTGGGAAGCCATTGTGCAATGTATCATTATCCACAACAGTGAATATTATACTTATTATACTGCTGGGTGCTTGTTGCTGTGTGTGTGTGTGTGTGTGTGTGTGTGTGTGTGTGTGTGTGTGTGTGTGTGTGTGTGTGTGTGTGTGTGTGTGTGTGTGTGTGTGTGTGTGTGTGTGTGTGTGCCATCAGGCACAAGGCAACACACCATCTGGGGAAAAGGCAAGCTGTTCTATCCATCAAACCAACACAATATCTGATCATGCTCGTCAATGAATGTGGCAATCTCAATATGTGTCTGATTCGCTTTTAGTGACAAATTTCCTAAAACTTACATTCATAAATAAAAGTTTAGCATGTCCCCTCCTGTACAGTACTGCCTGAGCCTGCAGCAAATTAAGAAATCCCTCAAAGTCAACAATAATTAAAGTGTGAATAATTGAAGGATGATAAAACTATGATTGTTTTTTGTGCACTCTTTCATACACACACGAGCGAACAAACACACGCACGCACACCTTCCTGTTCTCCTTGTCTGATGTGGGGTTGTTGGTGATCTTGAAGTGGTGCAGGTCGATCACTTCCTTCATCTCATAGTTGTCTCCTCTCCTCTTACAGACGATCACAGCAGCATCGAACAGGAAGATGTGCCTGTGGTGTCAGAGGAAAGACACAGAAGGAGAGATAAAAAGAAGGTAAAGGAATGAGAGGTCTGCACACAGAATATTGCTGTTCCCCAGTGCTTTATTCCTGCCCCCAAACGCACAATGTTTCCACTTCACAGAAGTCTTTGTCAGGTGAGATAAAAAGATGACTTTGGTTAGCATGAATACCCTTTTCAGAATGTATTATAAGTGCATTTGTAATGCCTGATTGAGTTATGCATAATGCACTACAATAGCTGCTAATAAACACCTATTACTGGATCCATAAAGCATTACGAGCAAGCAGTAGACGAGGGACTGTAAAAAGACTTGATCTTATCTTGCCACGTTCCAGACAAACATACACACATGCACTCACACAGAAACCCACACACACACCAGACAGACATCTCACCGGTCCTGTTTGGCACGTTTGTCGATTGAGGTAACGCGTACCTCTCCGTCTCCTTTTGGTCTCCCATAGGTACTAAGAGACTGATTCTGAAGGGGGGGGGGGAGGATGAAAGAGAGAAAGAGGTCACACTTAAAACCCAGCTCACTTCACAATAATTTTTGAATCAAGATGAATTGCTTACAAGGTTTTCGATGGATTTCTGATACTGGGCTATGTCTCTCAGAGTCTCGTTGTCTCTCTTCACTTCATTGACGTATTGAGCCAGGTCCTACAGTACCCAACACAACACAGAGAACACAAAACAACAAACATTAAGACTTAACATTCAAGATGGGTGCATTTTGGCATACACCATATGAGACAGGCTCACAACAAATGACTGCTTTCCAATGGTCTTCCATACAGTAGCCTAACTAATAGTCCTGGAAACTAACTCCTGTTTCTTCATTAGTTCTGCATTAGAGTGGAGCAACAGTATCTACAACTTCATGATTAAAATCGTACCACCTGCAATGTCAACATATTCTAGAGGACTTGCTCTCTCTCTCTCTCTCTCTCTCTTTGAGCAGCATGATTAATTGTTTATGCAAGAGTACATTGTGTAAATCTTCCTCTCAACACAGAGTGAGTCTGGTTCAAGTAGCACTGTTTAAAATCTCGTCTATCATAAGGTCTGAGATAATCAGCGCTGAAAAACACTTGGTTGCCGTCGCATCACATGACGCAATGCAGAGAAACACTCCAGGAACATTAACCACATTAGCTCCCCCAATCAATGTCAAGTGGATCATTTAGCCAATTGAAATCATCGCAGACGCCCTCAGAGTAAATGTTCACTTTCATACCCGACGTGACTTGCTTCTAGTACTTTCCTGGTACGTGTCAAACTGTATTCACACACCCACATCATCAACACCCTGTACATCAAGACTAAAGAGACGACTGATTTTTTAAGTGCAGATTTCAGAAGAAAACAATGTCAAGCTGAAAAAAAACACAAATGATGCACAAGAAATCTTTCTGAAAGAGAGATGGGGAGTCACACTTTGTGTAACCGCTGTCAAACTCTTACGCAAAGAGAACAACTTAATAGTATTATGTTGTACCTAATCTTGTCAGAGATATTTCATTGAGATACAGTTGAAGTCGGAAGTTTACATACACCTTAGCCAAATACATTTAAACTCAGTTTTTCACAATTCCTGACATTTAATCCTAGTAAAAATTCCCTGTCTTAGGTCAGTTAGTATCACCACTTCATTTTAAGACTGTGAAATGTCAGAATAATAGTAGAGAGAATGATTTATTTAAGCTTTTAATTCTTTCATCACATTCCCAGTGGGTCAGAAGTTTACATGCACTCAATTAGTATTTGGTAGCATTGCCTTTAAATTGTTTAACTTGGGTCAAACGTTTCGGGTAGCCTTCCACAAGCTTCCCACAATAAGTTGGGGGAATTTTGACCCATTCCTCCTGACAGAGATGGTGTAACTGAGTCAGGTTTGTAAGGCCTCCTTGCTCGTACACACTTTTGTAAGGGTCACTCCAATACCTTGACTTTGTTGTCCTTAAGCCATTTTGCCACAACTTTGGAAGTATGCTTCGAGTCATTGTCCATTTGGAAGACCCATTTGCGACCAAGCTTTAACTTCCTGACTGATGTCTTGAGATGCTGCTTCAATATATCCACATAATTTCCCCTCCTCATGATGCCATTTATTTTGTGAAGTGCACCAGTCCCTCCTGCAGCAAAGCACCCCCACAACATGATGCTACCACACCCGTGCTTCACGGTTGGGATGGTGTTCTTCGGCTTGCAAGCCTCCCCCTTTTTCCTCCAAACATAACGATGGTCATTATAGTTCTATTTTTGTTTCATCAGACCAGAGGATATTTCTCCAAAAAATACAATCTTTGTCCCCATGTGCAGTTGCAAACCGTAACCTGGCTTTTTATTGGCAGTTTTGGAGCAGTAGCTTCTTCCTTGCTGAGCGGACTTTCAGGTTATGTCGATATAGAACTCATTTTACTATGGATATAGATCATTTTGTACCTGTTTCCTCCAGCATCTTCACAAGGTCCTTTGCTGTTGTTCTGGGATTGATTTGACTTTTCACACCAAAGCACATTCATCTCTAGGAGACAGAACGCGTCTCCTTCCTGAGCGGTATGACGGCTGCATGGTCCCATGGTGTTTATACTTGCGTACTATTGTTTGTACAGATGAACGTGGTATCTTCAGGCGTTTGGAAATTGCTCCCAAGGATGAACCAGACTTGTGGAGGTCTACAATCTTTATTTAGATTTTCCCATGATGTCAAGCAAAGAAGCACTGAGTTTGAAGGTAGGCCTTGAAATACATCCACAGGTACACCTCCAATTGACTCAAATTATGTCAATTAGCCTATCAGAAATGTCTAAAGCCATGACATCCTTTTTTGGAATTTTCCAAGCTGTTTAAAGACACAGTCAACTTAGCGTATGTAAACTTCTGACCCACTGGAATTGTGATACAGTGAGTTATAAGTGAAATAATCTGTCTGTAAACAATTTTGGGAAAAATGACTTGTGTCATGCACAAAGTAGATGTCCTAACTATAGTTTGTGTAACAATAAATTTGTGGAGTGGTTGAAAAACAAGTTTTAATGACTCCAACCTAAGTGTATGTACACTTCCGACTTCAACTGTACATGTGTTGGTGGCAGGAGTGTTTTTAGGTTTTTGTGTGTAGGCCTAGAGTAGGTCTGGAGTGGTGCTGAAATAGCTAGCAGGTTGGTAGAGTCGACCAATAATCTGGTCTCAAGGCAGATCTCAGTAGGAGGCATATGTGGACCTTCAGAAAGTATTCGCAACCCTTGACTTTTTCCACATTTTGTTGTGTTAAGGCCTGAATTTAAAATGGATTATATTGATATTTTGTGGCACTGGCCTACACACAATACCACATAATGTCAAAGTGGAATTATGTTTTTAGAAATGTTTACAAATTCATAGAAAATGAAAAGCTGAAATGTCTTGAGTCAATAAGGATTCAACCCCTTTGTTAAGGCAAGCCTAAATAAGTTCAGGAGTAAAAATGTGCTTAACAAGTCACATAATAAGTTACATGGACTCACTCTGTGTGCAGTACAAGTGGTTAACATGATTTTTGAATGACTACTTAATCTCTGTACCCCAGACATACAATTGTCTGTAAGGTCTCTTAGTCAAAACATTTCAAACACAGATTCAACCACAAAGACCAGGGAGGTTTTCCAATGCCTCGCAAAGAAGGGCACCTATTGGTAGATGGGATCAAATTTAAAGAAGCAGACACTGAATATCCCTTTTAGCTCTGAGTATGGTGAAGCTATTAATTACACTTTGGATGGTGTATCAATACACCCAGTCTCTACAAAGATACAGGCATCCATCCTAACTCAGTTGCTAGAGAGGAAGGAAACCGCTCAGGGATTTCATGAGGCCATTGGTGACGTTGAAACAGTTTAATGGCTGTGATAGGATAAAACTAAGGATGGATCAGCAACATTGTAGTTACTCCACAATACTAACCTAAATGACAGAATGAAAAGAAAGAAGCCTGTACAGAATACAAATATTTAAAAACATGCATCCTGTTTTCAATAAGGCACTAAAGTAAAACTGCAAAAAAAGTGGAAAATAAATTAATGTTATGTCCTGAGTACAAAGAGTTATGTTTGGGGCAAATTCAGCACAATACATCTTCATATTTTCAAGAATGTTGGTGGCTGAATTATGTTAAGGGTATGCTTGTCATCGGCAAGGATTAGGGAATGTTTTTAGGATAGAAAGAAATGGAATAGAGTTAAGCACAGGCAAACTGCTAGAGGAAAACTTGGTTCAGTCTGCTTTCAAACAGACAATGAGACAAATTCACCTTTCAGCAGGACAATAACCAAAAATACAAGGCTAAATATACACTGGAGTTGCTTACCAAGATGACATTGAATGTTCCTGAGTGGCCTAGTTACAGTTTTGACTTAAAACGGCTTGAAAAACTAGGGCAAGACTTCAAAATGGCTATCTAACAATGATCAACAACCAACTTGACAGAGCTTGAACAATTTTTTAAAGAATAATGCAAATATTGTACAATCCAGGTGTGCAAAGCCCTTAGAGACTTACCCTGAAAGACTCACAGCTGTAATCACTGCCAAGACAATTCTAACATGTATTGACTCAGGGGTGTGAATACTTACGTAAATGATATATTTCTGAATTTAATTTTCAGTAAATTTACTAAAACTTCTAAAAACATATTTTCACTTTGTCATTATGGGGTATTGTGTGGGGAACATGTTTTTTTTTAAATCCATTTTTAATTCAGGTTTTTAACACAACGAAATGTGGAATAAGTCAAGGAGTATGATTACTGAAGACACTGTATACTGTGTTAGGCTGTGAGGTCTATGTTCAGTTACATTTGTATTACTGTATATATTTAGTTATGTACTAACTAAATATATACAGTAATTAATACATATCTAAATATATACAGTAATTAATACATAAATACATATATACAGTAATTAATACATAAATATGTGTGTGTGTGTGTGTGTGTGCGTGCGTGCGTGCGTGCGTGCGTGCGTGCGTGCGTGCGTGCGTGCGTGCGTGCGTGCGTGCGTGCGTGCGTGTGTGTGTACGTGGTGCATGCGGTTCAGGTGAGGAGAGTCATAAGATCAGACACAGACCTGGCACCCCAATTACTCTTCCATTCCTGATGTGATGCGAGGGCGTCGTATAACACTTACCTTCATGGCATCCAGCGCCAGCCGCAAATTGCTCTTGTCAGCCGCGTCGTGAGTGTGTTTCACTAATTCCTGTAATTGGATCAAAACAAAACACAGTGCTATTTTATGCTCTCTGTTTTCACCAGCTAGCTAATTAGCCACACAGAGCCCTGAGAGAAGTAGGAAAAATAGAGATGACAGGTAGGCATTAGGCCATCTCTCTCTGCCTGACACTTCAACTACAGCTCAAGATTATAGACAAACAGTGTCAACCAATGTTCTACCATGTTAGAAATGAGTTGTGCTTATCAAGTGATGTTGGACTGCGACTTCAGGGTTAGAAAAACAAACAAGGACAAACAAACGAAGCGATCATTGATTTCTATTTTCATGTCACACACACAGACGAGTTACTGTTGCTGTGCACAATCACACACATACTGTACACACACTTCTATACAAACACACACACACACACACACACATACACACATACATACACACACACCTGGAAAGTAAATCCCAAACAACATCATAATCCTAGATATGAAATAAAAAGGTGGGATACCATGAAAGAACCCAGTAATAAAATAAAATAAATTGCTGTGTGTGTGTGTGTGTGTGTGTGTGTGTGTGTGTGTGTGTGTGTGTGTGTGTGTGTGTGTGTGTGTGTGTGTGTGTGTGTGTGTGTGCATTCGTGCGTGAATTCCTGCGTTCTCTGTATGTATATGCTTATCTTGTGTGTATCTTGTGTGTGGGCTGAAATTGCTTTCCTGTAGCTGGCGAGTAAACAAGACATCTAAGCCGTTTGTCTGTGTTGTGGAGGATAAGGAAGGTTACCATGCATATCCTTCACACACACACACATCCTAGCCCAGATAAATGGCTTCCTTCCCCTCTCCTTCCCCTCACCCCAGTCCCCTCGCCCCAGCTCCCTTGCCCCCAGCCCCCTTGCCCTCAGTCCCCTCGCCCCAGTCCCCCCGCCCCAGCCCCCTCACCCCAGCTCCCTCGCCCCCAGCTCCCTCGCCCCCAGTCCCCTCACCCCAGTCCCCCCGCTCCAGCCCCCTCACCCCAGCTCCCTTTCCCCCAGCCCCCTCGCACCAGCCCCCTCACCCCAGCTCCCTCGCCCCCAGCCCCCTCGCACCAGCCCCCTCACCCCAGCCCCCTCGCACCAGCCCCCTCACCCCAGCTTCCTTTCCCCCAGCCCCCTCGCACCAGCCCCCTCACCCCAGCTCCCTCGCCCCCAGCCCCCTCGCACCAGCCCCCTCACCCCAGCTCCCTCGCCCCCAGCCCCTTTGCCCCAGACACCTCCCGCTGGGCCGTATGTGTCTGCCTAGAACTCCTCAAATCCCAGCTATCACTCAAGCTGAACCTGGGCATTATTATCACAAGCAATGCGACAGGACCCTATTTTTCATTCTCTGCTCCTAACACACACCTACACAGTGAGCCCATGGGAGAGGTGGGGAGGGGGTAGCAAGAGAGGGAGAAAGAGAGAGAGTGAGAGAGAGAGAGAGAGAGAGAGAGAGAGAGAGAGAGAGAGAGAGAGAGAGAGAGAGAGAGAGAGAGAGAGAGAGAGAGAGAGAGAGAGAGAGAGAGAGAGAGAGAGAGAGAAAAAGAGAGAGAAAAAGAAAGAGCGAGAGAGAGAGAAAAGGAGAGAGAGAGAGCGATGACCAGATAGTACAGGCTTATTGATGGATTCCAGTTATAGTGAGTTTGGAATAAATAGAGAAATGGGAAGAAAGGAAAGAGTGATAGAGAGACAGAGAAAGAAAGAGGGTTCTGACACTACTGACATATTGATGGATTCTGGTTATAGTGAGTTGGGGACTGGTGGGAGCCACTATGAAATAATTACAGAGGGAACAGAGAGAAATGGAGGTAGAGAACAAGAAAAAGACCTACCTGCCCTCCATCCTCCTTACCTCTCCTCCCTGATCTAAGCACTCACCTCCACTCTTTCCTCCCACCTCTTCCTCCCCTCCCTCCCTCACTTCCCTCTCTCACTCCCTTCCTCCTCCCTCCCTCCCACTACCCCGGGAGCGTGTTCCCTCCATTGGAGTGGATCGGGGATCGGCACAGGCCAGGCTAGGTCCCCAGGGTCCACATGCAGCCCCCCTAGCCCGAAACAAACAGACAAACAGACACACACACATACACAGCCCTGACAGACAGACAGCTCTGACTGGCTACGCAACAGTGCCTCCTGTCCTATGGAGTGGAATGGAACGCACCGACAGGGAGGAAGGGAGAGAAAGAGAAGACGGCTCGGAGCTGACCGCCAGTCACACGTCAACCCCCTAGGAGCGTACAAAACCACATACACCTTTCCACCTTGCCCCTGACTGCTAACATGTCTGCCCATGCAGCGGTGGCCTAGGACTAACGTTAGAGCCGCAGGAGTCAGGACCAGAGGGCTGTCTGACTGACTGATTGCAGTAATGCCTTATCAGGGTATTCACACACACTACTTTTCTCTCTATCCCTCTTCTTATCACTTTCTTGCACTCTCTTGCTTATTCTTTTTCCTCCATTCTATTTTTGCTGTATGACTATGACAGTCAGACAGTCTTGAAGGAGTTCCCACATATGCTGAGCACTTGTTGGCTGCTTTTCCTTCACTCCGCAGTCCAACTCATCCCAAACCATCTCAATTGAGTTGAGGTCGGGTGATTGTGGAGACCAGGTCATCTGATGCAGAGGTCATCTGATGCATCACTCTCCTTCTTGGTCAAATAGTCCTTACACAGTCTGGAGGTGTGTTGGGTCCTTGTCCTGTTGAAAAACAAATGATACTCCCACTAAGCGCAAACCAGATGGGATGGCGTATCACTGCAGAATGCTGTGGTAGCCATGCTGGTTCACCTACACTAAGCCTCACAAAAACAGAGGTTGGAACCAAAAATCTCAAATTTGGACTCATCAGACCAATGGACAGATTTCCACTGGTGAAGGTCCATTGCTTGTGTTTCTTGGTCCAAGCAAGGCTCTTCTTCTTATTGGTGTCCTTTAGTAGTGGTTTCTTTGCAGCAATTCGACCATGAATGCCTGATTCACACAGTGTCCTCTGAACAGTTGATGTTGAGATGTGTCTGTTACTTGAACTCTGTGAAGCATTTATTTGGGCTGCAATTTCTGAGGCTGGTAACTCTAATGAACTTATCCTCTGCAGCAGAGGTAACTCTGGGTCTTCCTTTCCTGTGGTGGTCCTCATGAGAGACATTTCATCATAGCGCTTGATGGTCTTTGCGACTATACTTGAGGAAACTTTCAAAGTTCTTGAAATTTTCCGCATTCACTGACCTTCATGTCTTAAAGTAATGATGAACCGTCATTTCTCTTTTCTTATTTCAGCTGTTCTTGCCATAATATGGACTTGGTCTTTTTCCAAATAGGGCTATCTTCTGTATCCCCCCTCTACCTTGTCACAACACAACTGATTGGCTCAAACGCATTAAGAAGGAGAGAAATTCCACAAATTAACTTTTAACATGGCACACGTGTTAATTGAAATGCATTCCAGGTGACTACCTCATGAAGCTGGTTGAGAGAATGCCAAGAGTGTGCAGAGCTGTCATCAAGGCAAAGGGTGGCTATTTTGAAGAATCTCAAATATAAAATATATTTTGAACACTTATTTTGGTTACTACATGAATTCATATGTGTTATTTCATAGTTTTGATGTTTTCACTATTATTCTACAATGTAGAAAAAAGTTAAAATAAAGAAAAACCCTTGAATGAGTAGTTGTGTCCAAACTTTTGACTGGTAGTGTATATCCAGAGGTGTCCAGGACTAGTGTATGATTTAAACATGGGTAACTGTGCCTCCACTGGTGATAGTCAGTAGTGCAGCTTTATTCCTGGTACTGAGGTAACAGTTGAATGGAAGTCATTCTCAGCTCTCTGAAGATATATATCTTACCTGTAGAAGAAGGTGATACTTCAGTACCCGCTGCATAGGGACAACTAGCAGATCCCTCAGTGTAAACTTTCCATAGTTGGCTCTCTTCGCACATTCCTGGCAAACACAATAAATAAATCATACCGCATGGTATTTGAACTGTCACTGCAATATAACACAAAACATATTAATTTAGAGAAAAAAATATAGTACTTATTAATTGAAAAAATAATAAGAATTGCAGTTGGTGTACCATGGCCTGTAATACCTTTGGTAAACACTAGATGGCTGTATCTGACCACTGATTTAGACTGATGCAGACTTTACCTCCAGCTTCATTCGGATGTCCTCTCTGTGTTTGCAGATGTCATCCAAAGCAACGATGGCCGTTTCTACATGGCTACAGTATTTCCCATATATTAGCAATCTGTAAAAGATATCAGTATATTAAAGTCAGTATTGTTGAGGTGAAAGAAATTGAGAGAGAGAGAGAGAGACTTGGGCTTGGGCCATGACTTGGGCCCTGACAGTGAATCTCAGTAAGACTAAAATAATGGTCCCTAACCCTAACCCTACCTCGGGCCTAAACATCAACACCACAGGTAACTTCCACAAGGCTGTGAACGATCTAAGATACAGGGCAAGAAGGGCTTCTTATGCCATCAAAAGGAACATAAAACTAATTAGGATAAAACTTTAATAAGCTATCGAACCCATTGCCCTCTATGGTTGTGAGGTCTGGGGTCCACTCACCAACCAAGAATTCAAACAGTCAATTGAGACTCTGCATGCAGAATTCCGCAAAAATATACTGTGTGTACAATGTAAAACCCCAAACAATGCATGCAGAGGAGAATTAGAACTACACCTACTAGTTATCAAAATCCAGAAAAGAGCTGTTAAATTCTACAACCACCTAAAAGGAAGCGATGCCCACACATTCAACCACAAAGCCCTCCCCTACAGAGAGAAGAGTCCCCTCAGCCAGCTGGTTCTGAGGCTCTGTTCACAAACACAAACAGACCCCACAGATCCCCGGGACAGAAACACATTTAGACCCAACCAAATTATGAGAAAGCAAAAAGATAACTATACACGGGAAAGAATCAACAAAAACACACAGCAAACTAGAATGCTAGTAAACAGAGAGTACACAGTAGCAGAATACCTGACCACTGTGACTGACCCTCAATTAAGAAAATCATTGACTATATACAGAGAGAGGCCGCCATAGGCAAACCTGGCTTTCGAGAGATGACAGGCTATGTGCACACTGATGAGGTGGAAACTGAGCTACACTTCCTAACCTCCTGCCAAATGTATGACCACATTAGAGACACATATTTCCCACAGGTCACACAGACCCACAAACAATTTGAAAACAACTCAAACATTGATAAACTCCCATATCTGTTAGGTGAAATACCTCCGTGTGCAGTCACAGCAGCAAGATTTGTGGCCCGTTGTCATGAGAAAACGGCAACAAATGGAGCACAAACAACCTATATTTATCTGTTTATTTATATTCCCTTTCATACTTCAACTACTTGCACATTGTTACAACACTGTAAATAGCCAATAATATAACATTTTAAATGTCTATATTCTTTGAAACTTTGGGTCTCATGTTTACTAATGTTCCCTTGTTTATTTCATCGCTCAATAAAGAGAGAGAGAGAGAGAGAGGGGGAGAGAGAGAGAGCGAGAGAGCGAGAGAGAGAGAGAGAGAGAGAGAGAGAGAGAGAGAGAGAGAGAGAGAGAGAGAGAGAGAGAGAGAGAGAGAGAGAGAGATAGAGAGAGAGAGAGAGAGAGGGAGAGAGAGAGAGAGAGAGAGAGAGAGAGAGAGAGAGAGAGAGAGAGAGAGAGATAGAGAGAGGGAGAGAGAGAGAGAGAGAGACAGAGAGAGAGAGAGAGAGAGAGAGAGAGAGAGAGAGAGAGAGGGGGAGAGAGAGAGAGAGAGAGAGAGAGAGAGAGAGAGAGAGAGAGAGAGAGAGAGAGAGAGAGAGAGAGAGAGAGAGAGAGAGAGAGAGAGAGAGAGAGAGAGAGAGAGAGAGAGAGAGAGAGAACCAGGAACGAAGAACAAGGGATTGAGAGAACGAGACAGAAAAGCTGGTTCAATCAACTCTGTTTCAACACGGAAAACTGGGAATTTCGATTTTTTTTCATGTAACTTGTTACCTAAATCCAATGTGATTTTTTTGTGGGATAGTTCTGTGGAATTGTACCTCTCTTTGTAGTTGATGAAGATCTGGTAGATGTTCTGAGCACTTTTATGGTGGACAGAGTCTTGGATCTCCACCATGAGACTCTTGTGAACTTTAACCAGGTCCTGAAACACCACAACAGTCCATGACAAACAAACACTGAAGACCCATAGTGCTTGGGACAACAGGTATTAGCTGATATTTTGGAGAAGGGTCTACTTGCAATAACTGTGATATGTGTTGGCTTTTTTACTACTCAACATAGCAAGTTAAATCACTGACTGTAAGTCAATCTGGAATAAGAGCGTCTGCTAAATGACTAAAATGTCACTGCAATCTCTATCTGTACCATCTACATGTGGATGGTCGGGGTTTCTGTCCTGGAACTTACCGGAATGTTGACAAACACGTTCTTCATCTCCTCCGAGGACAGGAATGTGGTAAGAGGTGCCATAAAATACTGGATGGGAAAAACAGAGCGTAAGAAAAAGAGTGAGTGGGTTGGTTCCACTTAAACAGGAGAGGTAGGTAAGCAGTTGCTGCATGTTTACGGGAACTATTTGGGTCAGCCAAATAATGACTTGTTGCACGACACAAGGGATTTATCAGAACAATCGTAATCTTAAATAGTGTCTGCCTACATAAGGGACGGTTTTCATAAGGTCATGAACGGAATGGTTAATGAACAAAGAGCATTGTGAGAATACAGTATGAAGGGGGAGGTATTTGGTTGTAGCACCAGAGGGGTAGGGGAGGTATTTGGCAGTAACACCTTACCTTCTCTATGGAGTCCAGAGTCTCTGTGTACTTCTCCTCAGTCTGCTTGATCTCTGTCAGACAGCAGCTCCTGATGTCTGTCTCTACCTGCTTCTGTAACAATCCCGCACGCACGCACGCACGCACGCACGCACGCACGCACGCACGCACGCACGCACGCACGCACGCACGCACGCACGCACGCACGCACACACACACACACACACACACACACACACACACACACACACACACACACACACACAGCTGTCAAAGCAGAGCCTTAAAACTAGAATCCATACCTGCTACATCCATTTTTTGACTTATAAATGTATGATATGTACCCATTGATTCTTGAACAATATAACTTATAAATGCCTCATGAGCTTAGTTTAACTGTCATACAGCATCAGAACCCAAAATATAAGCTTGGTTTACTTGAGTTGAGTTATTCATTGAAAGTGGTGTGGGTGGAAAAACACATGTCAGCAAATCTATGTACCCAAATAACAAGTGTGCAGTCAACATACAGATGTATTTTCCCAAGGGCGCGGAGTTAAATAGGGGAACAACTTGAGCTCAAGTCAATTTAAGATCCATATAAATGAATTGGACAAAAAGCTTGAGCAATCAACAGCCCCCGGTCTCACTCTTAAAGACACAGGAATAAAATGCCTCCTGTACGCAAATTATCTGGTACTGCTGTCACCGACAAAATAGGAGCTACAGCAACAACTAGATCATCTGCAACAGTTCTGTCAGACTTGGGCAATGACAGTCAATTTCAAGAAGACAAACATTATGTTACGGCAGAAAAGGTCTAGATGTCAGGGAAGCTTTTTTACTGGGCTTGATTCATATAGAACACACACCAACACAAACTTGGGACCAAAAAATTGCTCCTCAGGGTACTTCAAGCTGGCCGTGAATTAACTGAAAATCAAATCAAGGAGGGCTTTCTATGCCATTAAAATATATATTAAATTAGACACACCAATTTGGATCTGGCTCAAAATATTCTAATCAATAATATAACCAATTGCACTTTATGGCAGTGAAGTGTGGAGTCCGCTTACCAAGCAAGAATTTGACAAATGAGACAAACACCCAATTGAAACCCTGCATGTGGAATTCTGTAAGAGCCTCCTCAGAGTATAGAGGAAAACTCAAAACAACATCTGCAGAGCAGAATTAGGCCACCAAATGTTATAAATATTTAAAAACAAGTGACCCCCAAGAGTCCCCTCAGCCAGCTACCAACCCAAGAAAGCCTCAGGACAACACCCAGAATATCTGGCCCAACTAAACTATCACTAAACAGAAATAAATGGAAAGACCGCACAGAAAATCTAAAAGTCAACTTCAATGATATTTGGTTGTAAACAGAGAGTATATTCTCACTACTTCATTATTGGCCTTTTCAATTTAATTGTGAGAGAAAGAGAGAGAGAGAGAGAGAGAGAGAGAGAGGGAGAGAGAGAGAGAGAGAGAGAGGGAGAGAAAGAGGGAGAGACAGAGAGAGAGAGAGAGAGAGTGAGAGTGAGAGTGAGAGAGAGAGAGAGAGAGAGAGAGAGAGAGAGATGCTCAACATGAGCTCCTGATATATTTGATTTTTTTTGGTTTTTAGAATGAGATAAACACTCTAATCGAAGAAGAATTCCAGACAAGAAGTGATGAACAACAACTCTATTCATTCAGAATAGAAAAAAAAGTAACTTTGCGCCTCAAGTTAAGACGTTTTGAGTCTAGCTAGCTAGCTACACAACAAAGACCTAGCCAGCAGACTAACAAGCTAGCCAGAAGAAACGAGCAAGAACAAACCTAGCAAGGGCAGTTAATACAACTACATCAAACGACCAAACTGAGTGAGAAAACCAAAAAGGAGCACGGACTAACGGTAAACATATCTTCAGTTTTTTGTGTGAGGATTTTTCACTCTTTTTGCTGTTTTTTGAACTAAAGTAGCGCGAACAGCAGACGAACAAATCGGTTGCCATGGCAACGGGGCAGCAGAACAGCGCAGCAACAGCGGTAGTAGCAGAGCGCACAGACACCATGTCCCTACTCCCCCTCAGCGCAGAATCCATTCTCTACACAAAAAAGGCCAAAAATGACACAATGAGGAAAGCTTTCAAACAGAAACTACTAGAGGAGAGGCCAGAAACCCTTTTTGCAGACCTCTACAAAAACGGTGACGTGAGTAATCTCATCTTTCTCACTGACCAGCCAAATGCATGGCGCTCAGCAGTCTGCTCTCACTACCCATGCATAAAGAAAGAGGGAATCTGTAATGGGTGGAAGCTGAAAATCAAAGAGACAGACGACCCTGACAGCACCATGATAACAATCAACCTCTACAAGACTGGGACTGTCATGGTGCAAGGTAACATCAGGCTGTTTGAAACAGACTTTCAGACCATTAAGGAGAGAGCGGAGAGAGAGAAGAACACCACCAGTGACATGCCCTCCCACAAGACAAACTCCACCAGCACCACCCTCACCCCTACCCTCCCCACCCAAAAAGGCACTTCCAGCACCTCTCTTCCCACCATAGTGGAGGACACGCCACAGGAGGAGAGCGACCCCCTCAGTGCAGAGCAGGCTCAGGCCCTCCTCACCACCATGGCTGCCATGAGGGATGAGTTCACCAAACTGGAGGGGGAGGTGGTCCTGCTCAGGGAGAGCGTGAGCAAGCAGCAACCAGACAACCACACCTTAGAGGAGCTCCTAACCAAGGTGAGGACAGAGCAGGACAGCAGCCTTGCAACACAGCTGAAAGAGGTTCAGCAAGAGAGAGACGGACTCAAGAGAGAGCTGGCTGATCTAACACAGGAGGTGAGAGAGCTCCAAAAAGACAGGCAGAGCAGCAATAAGGAGCTGACCACACTAAGAGAGGAGCTGCAGGAGAGAAAGAGAGCAGAAGACAGGCTGCAGGAGCAGCTAGATCACCACCCTATGACCTGCCCTCACACAGCAGAGGAGCCCAGCTCAACCAGCCAGACTTCCCCAGCCCTGCCTGCTGCACCCCTCCTCCCCAACCCACAGAACAGCCTCCCACTGACAGTGGCACCGACACAGACCAGCCACACCCCAGCTCCAACACCCACCAGCCCCCACTCTGCCCCCCCCAGTCCAGAAGAAACACTGGCTGACATCGTCCTGTTAATGGACTCAAATGGGAAGTATGTCCAGGAGAAGAAACTTTTCCCTAGACACAAAACGAGAAAGGTGTGGTGCCCAACAACGCAGAGTGCCATGGAGCTGCTTGATAAGGCCCATCTCGGGTCGCCAAGCCACATAATTATACATACCGGAAGCAACGACCTGCGTGCTCAGCAGGAGAGGGTGGCGACTTCACTACGGGGAGTGATTGAGAAGGCCTCCGCAATCTTCCCCAACTCAAGAATCATAGTGTCAACCCTTCTACAGAGGAGGGACTTCCACCCTGCCACAATCCAAAGAATAAACGCCAGCCTATCCCGGGACTGTGCCCTGCGACCCAATGTACACCTGGCCCACCATCCCACCCTCGATCTGGACTGTCTCTATGACCATGTTCACCTGTACAGGGAGACAGTCCCCATCCTTGCCAAGACTCTCAAGGACGTCGCTTTAAACCGCAGCCCGACCTCTCCACCCAGGAACAGCGGAGCAATCTCCACCCCGCCGAGATCACCGAGACAACACCCCGGACCAGCACCCTGGACCCCCCAGCCACGACCACAGCACCACCAACCTCAATGCCCACCACAGCCAGCGCAGCACAGACCACCCCAGCCCAGCTTCAGAGCCAACCAGATGAGGCCTACCACCCCCCTCCTCCCCACCGCAGACCCACACCTGGAGGAGCCACAGCCCAGCAGGCAGAGCTACGCACAGGCTGTGAGAGGAGCAACTGGCCCAGCCCCCACCAACCAAATGAGTGACATTAAACAAATGCTGAGTCTACTATGCTCACATGTGATAGGCCGAGGGTCATGGTAAGATGAGCACAAGAACACCACCATCCTCACACTACATCCACCCAAGTGGCATGACACAAATTCTATCTTAAATGATAAACAAATCACATTTGCAAAATAAGAGTTTACTTTAATTGAAAAATCCTGTTTTAATGGTTCTTCTTGGATTCTGAATGTTTGTCTCATTTTGAAAGGTAAAGAAAAGAAAGAGAAAAAAAAAGTTATGAAGTCTTTTTACGTTGCATGTTGGAATTTACAAGGATTGAAGTCCTCTGCTTTTGGGCTAAAGAGCAGAAACCCAGACTTCCTGAAAGAAATTGATGATGTTGATATTGTAGTACTACAGGAAACATGGTGCAGAGGTGATGTTTCCACTGGCTGTCCACTAGGTTATAGGGAGATAATCATACCATCCACTAAATTAAAAGGAATCAAACAGGGCAGAGACTCAGGGGGAATGTTAATATGGTATAAATCTGAACTAATTAATTCAATCGAATTGATCAAAACAGGAGAATTCTTTATCTGGTTAAAAATCAACAAGGAGGCTATCTTGACAGATAAAAACGTCTTCCTCTGTGCCACATACATTCCCCCGTCAGAGTCACCCTACTTCAACGAAGAGAGTTTCTCCATTCTAGAGGGGGAGATTAGTCACTTTCAGGCCCAAGGCAACGTACTGGTCTGTGGAGACCTGAATGCTAGAACAGCAGAAGAACAAGACACTATTAACAGTCATGGGGATAAACACCTACCAGGAAGCAACAACCTTTCCCTCCCCACATACCCCCACAGAAACAACTATGACAAAGTGAAAAACAAAAACGGAGTACAGCTCCTGAGGCTCTGTCGAACACTGGGTCTGTACATAGTCAATGGCAGGCTGAGAGGAGACTCTTTTGGTAGGTACACCTACAGCTCATCCCTTGGCAGCAGCACTGTAGACTACTTCCTCACCGACCTAAACCCAGAGTCTCTCAGAGCCTTCACAGTCAGCCCACTAACACCTCTCTCAGACCACAGTAAAATCACAGTGTATCTGAGAAGAGCAGAACCCAACCATGAAGCATCACGGCCCAATAAATTACATGGTACTAAACAAGCCTATAGATGGAGTGCAAACAGTACAGACATCTACCAAAAAGCAATTAGTAGCCAAAAAATACAATCTCTCCTGGACAACTTTTTAGCCTTAACATTCTCCTTCAGCAATGAAGGTGTAAATTTGGCCGTTAGGAACATAAACTTTATATTTGACAAATTAGCCTCCTTGGCTAATCTAAAGAAGCATAAGAGCAAACCAAAAATAACAGATAATGAAAAATGGTTTGATAATGATTGCAAAAATCTAAGAAAGTCATTGAGAAATATATCTAATCAAAAACACAGAGAACCAGACAACAAAAATATACGCCTTCAATATGGGGAAACACTGAAGCAATACAAACGCACCCTAAGAACAAAAAAGGAACAGCACATTAGAAATCAGCTGGTTGGAATTGAGGAATCCATAGAATCAAACCACTTCTGGGAGAATTGGAATAAATTAAACAAACCTCATCATGAGGAATTGGCTATCCAAAATGGGGATATGTGGAGAAATCACTTTGCAAACCTCTACAGCAATATAACAAAGAGCCCAGAACAAAAAGATATACAAGAAAAATTACAAATCCTTGAATTAGCAGTCAAAGACTATCAGAATCCTGTAGATACCCCAATTACAGAAGAAGAATTATTGGAAAAACTATGCAATCTCCAACCCAAAAAGGCCTGTGGTGCTGATGGTATTTTAAATGAAATGATCAAATATACAGACCACAAATTCAAATTGGCTATACTCAAACTCTTCAACATTATCCTCACTGCAGGTATTTTCCCCGATATTTGGAACCAGGGATTGATCACACCAATCTATAAAAATGGAGACAAATTTGACCCAAATAATTACAGAGGAATTTGCGTTAACAGCAACTTGGGGAAAATTCTCTGCAGTATTATAAATAGCAGACTACATCATTTCCTTGACGAACACAACGTCCTGAGCAGAAGCCAGATTGGATTTCTAAAAAATTATCGTACAACAGACCACATTTACACCCTCCACACTCTAATTGATAAACAAGTTAACCAAAACAAAGGCAAAATCTATTCGTGTTTTGTAGATTTCAAGAAAGCATTTGATTCAATTTGGCACGAAGGTCTTTTTTATAAACTAATAGAAAGTGGTATTGGAGGGAAAACATATGATTTTATTAAATCAATGTACACTAAAAACAAATGTGCGGTTAAAATTGGCAACAAGCAAACAGACTTCTTCTCTCAGGGGCGGGGAGTGAAACAGGGCTGCCCAATAAGTCCAACATTATTTAACATCTACATTAATGAATTGGCAAAAACATTAGAAGAATCGGCAGCACCTGGTATCACCCTACACAACACTGAAATCAAGTGTCTGCTGTACGCAGATGACCTGGTGCTGCTGTCTCCCACTAAAGAGGGGTTACAGCAGCACCTAGATCGTCTTCACAGGTTCTGTCAGACCTGGGCTCTGACCGTTAACCTAAAAAAAACAAATATAATGATATTCCAAAAAAGGTCGGGAAATAAGGATGACAAATATAAATTCTATTTGGACACAGTTCTATTAGAACACACCAAAAACTACACATATCTAGGACTAAATATGAGCAACACAGGTAGCTTTCACATGGCTGTGAATGAGCTGAGAGACAAAGCAAGAAGAGCATTCTATGCCATTAAAAGGAACATCAAAATTGAAATTCCAATTAGAATCTGGCTCAAAATTTTTCAATCAGTTATAGAACCAATTGCTCTATATGGCAGTGAAGTATGGGGTCCACTCTCTAATAATGAATTTACTAAATGGGACAAACATCCAACTGAAATATTGCATGCAGAGTTTTGCAAGACTGTATTGCAAGTACAAAGAAAAACTCCAAATAACGCATGTAGGGCAGAATTGGGCCAATACCCCCTCCTCATTCGAATAGAAAAAAGAGCCATCAAATTTTACAACCATCTAAAAACAAGTGACCCTAAAACATTCCATCACACAGCTCTACAATGTCAAGAGATGAAACCAGAGAAGAGTCCCCTCAGCCAGCTGGTTCTGAGGCTCAGTTCACCAACCCAAACCAACCCCATAGAGCCTCGGGACAGCCCTCAGAAAATCTGGCCCAACCAAATCATCACAAAACAAAAAGAAAAATATATCACCTATTGGAAAGACACCACAAAAAATCAAAGTAAACTTCAATGCTATTTGGCTCTAAACAGACAGTACATGGTGGCAGACTATCTGACCACTGTGACTGATAGAAAACTGAGGAAAACATTGACTAGGTACAGACTCAGTGAGCACCGTCTGGCTATAGAGACCGGTCGTCACAGACAAACCTGGCTGCCCAGAGAGGACAGGCTGTGCTCACTCTGCTCCAGGGGAGAGGTAGAGACAGAGGTGCATTTCCTACTACACTGTGACAAATACTCAGACCTAAGAGCATATTTCTTTCCCAAAATTATAACTCAATACAAAGAATTTGAAACTATAAAAGATGAAGAAAAAATCAAATATTTATTGGGTGAAAAGCCAAAATGTGCAGTTTTGGCAGCCAAATATGTGTCCTCCTGCCACAACCTGAGGGACAGCCAGTGAAAAATGCAAAGTAATGTTGATAATATTTCCCATTTAGCTTAGTTTTGTTTTGTCTTTCATACCAGGTCATATGTCTTCTCAAGTCATGTTGACACTGGTCTACTACTGTTGCTTTAATGTATTGTTGTTCTGATTAATATTGTTGTTGTAGTTGTTGTTAATGGTAATCCCATGTCCACTACTACTGTTATTATTGCTGTTGGTCCCACCATTTATTTATATATAAATATATATATATTTTGTATATATATACACATATATATTTGATTTTTATTTTTCGATATGTATACTTTGACAATGTAAGTAATAATGAACTTGCCATGTCAATAAAGTCAATTGAATTGAATTGAATTGAATTGAGAGAGAGAGAGAGAGAGAGAACTCCATACACATTGACTCAGTACTGGAACTCCCTGTATATAGCCATGTTATTTTTACTCATTATTGTTATTCGTTATCACTGTGTATTTATTCCTTGTGTCACTATTTTTATATTTACTCTAACTGTGCATTGTTGGAAAGGACCCTTAAGTAAGCATCTCACTGTTAGTCCACACCTGTTGTTTACGAAGCATGTGATGAATACAATTTGACTTGATTTGAACTAACCAGAGGAGGAGGGACGGCTTCAGCCTTCATCAGATCTTCATAGATCTCTCCTCCGTCTTCATCATCGTAGACACAGTCATAAAGATCCTCCTCATCCTCCACACCTTTCTCACTGTCACACACACAAACGGGTTACCATTATAATAATGTAACATTTATACTGCTGTTGTTATCATCAGCTTACGCGTAGTCAAACACATGTGATTATGCGCATGTTTGCATGCATGTGTGTCTGCATGGGTTTGTGACTCTTTGTGTGTCTGCATGGGTTTGTGACTCTTTGTGTGTCTGCATGGGTTTGTGACTCTTTGTGTGTATGTGTGGGTTTGTGACTCTTTGTGTGTCTGCATGGGTTTGTGACTCTTTGTGTGTCTGCATGGGTTTGTGACTCTTTGTGTGTCTGCATGGGTTTGTGACTCTTTGTGTGTCTGCATGGGTTTGTGACTCTTTGTGTGTCTGCATGGGTTTGTGACTCTTTGTGTGTCTGCATGGGTTTGTGACTCTTTGTGTGTCTGCATGGGTTTGTGACTCTTTGTGTGTATGTGTGGGTTTGTGACTCTTTGTGTGTATGTGTGGGTTTGTGACTCTTTGTGTGTCTGTGTGGGTTTGTGACTCTTTGTGTGTCTGCATGGGTTTGTGACTCTTTGTGTGTCTGCATGGGTTTGTGACTCTTTGTGTGTATGTGTGGGTTTGTGACTCTTTGTGTGTATGTGTGGGTTTGTGACTCTTTGTGTGTCTGTGTGGGTTTGTGACTCTTTGTGTGTCTGCATGGGTTTGTGACTCTTTGTGTGTCTGCATGGGTTTGTGACTCTTTGTGTGTATGTGTGGGTTTGTGACTCTTTGTGTGTATGTGTGGGTTTGTGACTCTTTGTGTGTCTGCATGGGTTTGTGACTCTTTGTGTGTCTGCATGGGTTTGTGACTCTTTGTGTGTCTGCATGGGTTTGTGACTCTTTGTGTGTATGTGTGGGTTTGTGACTCTTTGTGTGTCTGCATGGGTTTGTCACTCTTTGTGTGTCTGTGTGGGTTTGTGACTCTTTGTGTGTCTGTGTGGGTTTGTGACTCTTTGTGTGTCTGCATGGGTTTGTGACTCTTTGTGTGTCTGCATGGGTTTGTGACTCGTTGTGTGTATGTGTGGGTTTGTGACTCTTTGTGTGTCTGCGTGGGTTTGTCACTCTTTGTGTGTCTGTGTGGGTTTGTGACTCTTTGTGTGTCTGTGTGGGTTTGTGACTCTTTGTGTGTCTGTGTGGGTTTGTGACTCTTTGTGTGTCTGTGTGGGTTTGTGACTCTTTGTGTGTCTGCATGGGTTTGTGACTCGTTGTGTGTCTGTGTGGGTTTGTGACTCTTTGTGTGTATGTGTGGGTTTGTGACTCTTTGTGTGTCTGTGTGGGTTTGTGACTCTTTATGTGTCTGTGTGGGTTTGTGACTCTTTGTGTGTATGTGTGGGTTTGTGACTCTTTGTGTGTCTGTATGGGTTTGTGACTCTTTGTGTGTCTGTGTGGGTTTGTGACTCTTTGTGTGTCTGCATGGGTTTGTGACTCTTTGTGTGTCTGTGTGGGTTTGTGACTCTTTGTGTGTCTGTGTGGGTTTGTGACTCTTTGTGTGTCTGTGTGGGTTTGTGACTCTTTGTGTGTATGTGTGGGTTTGTGACTCTTTGTGTGTCTGTGTGGGTTTGTGACTCTTTGTGTGTCTGTGTGGGTTTGTGACTCTTTGTGTGTCTGTGTGGGTTTGTGACTCTTTGTGTGTATGTGTGGGTTTGTGACTCTTTGTGTGTATGTGTGGGTTTGTGACTCTTTGTGTGTCTGTGTGGGTTTGTGACTCTTTGTGTGTCTGTGTGGGTTTGTGACTCTTTGTGTGTATGTGTGGGTTTGTGACTCTTTGTGTGTATGTGTGGGTTTGTGACTCTTTGTGTGTCTGTGTGGGTTTGTGACTCTTTCTGTGTCTGTGTGGGTTTGTGACTCTTTGTGTGTATGTGTGGGTTTGTGACTCTTTGTGTGTCTGTGTGGGTTTGTGACTCTTTGTCTGTCTGTGTGGGTGTGTGACTCTTTGTGTGTCTGTGTGGGTTTGGGACTCTTTGTGTGTCTGTCTGTGTGGGTTTGGGACTCTTTGTGTGTCTGTGTGGGTTTGGGACTCTTTGTGTGTCTGTGTGGGTTTGTGACTCTTTGTGTTTCTGTGTGGGTTTGTCCAGAAGCCTGGGACAGTGTAAGTGTGAGTAGAGCCACTGGCCATCTCTGACAGCCAATTAGCTTAGCAGCTGTGTTCTTATCCCAGAAGAAGCCAGGGACGAAAAGTTGTGAGTAGACCAGTAAGAGACAGTAAGATAGGCCAAGAGGTAGACTTACTCTATCAGGTCTTCTAGGTGGTTATAGATGTCCTCATCTTCTTCTAGACTCTCCTCTGAAGGAAAAGCCCTTTTGGAAAGAAAAGCGATGTCATCCCACCAAACACGTACTAATACAAAACCCAATTTGATCTGTGAATTGGAATAAACACTTGGTCAGAACTTACTTTATTCCGGTTTGTTCTGAAATCGTGGTGCGGGACAGTTTGGACAATGTGTCCATAACCTGCAATGAAAATGAATGGAAACGTTATAGACTTGGTCATTGCAATGATCATATTAATGTTGTACTTCTGTGTTTAAGTCAGTAGAGGGCAGTGTTATCCAATAGTAGAGCATTACCTAAGAGACCTGTGGAAGACTAGTAAATAGTGAGTGATTACATGACATTCCAACATAATCCATAAAGTTAAGAAAATTGTGTTTTATTGCAAAGTTAATTAACATATTTTTGTTTCTTGTTTCCGACATCACCAACTGTTCTTTAAACACCAACCCGAGAGGCTTGTAGGAAACCCAAATAAAAGGCTATGACTTTATCAGCTGCTAAAGAATGTCATTAATACAGCACAACATGGAATAATCAGTGTGTCTTAGGTCCTTGTACCTTCAGTCTGACATCAATCACTATCAACAGATATGAGAATAATCCATAACATTCAGTATCAAGTCTAGTGACCATCAACCCAGACCTTGAGTGTCAAAAACAGAACTTGATATTACAGAAAGGGGAAATATATAAATATGCAAAATAATGTCATAATCACTCTAAACTGAATGTGAACCTTAGTGATCTTACATTTCCCCATTATAATCCCTATAGAGATTCCTGTTAATAAATCACGGTACATAAATTACTAGATAAAACAACAACGAAATTGCAAAAATACAAATAGACCAATATGCGATACAATAGTGTAAACGTGGTTGAAGAATAAAATCAATGATTGTATCTTTAAATTAATTAGTAGTGTTCGGCTCTGTGAGTCAATTAACATGTGATTGACATGTATGACACATGACATGTAATTTCACGCTGAATTGGTCAGTAATGACAATGCCCTTGACCTGATACAGTACAATAAGAGCATTGTATGCTGGGTGATCAAAAAAACAACTTTAAACAAACATGTTCTTATAGTGGCTTCATATTGCGTAACATATAGAAATCTCCTGTTGGTTCATTGGTGTAATTCCTTCCTTTTTCTCTGTAGATGATCTATTGGCCTGTAAACGCAGACTCACACACACTTCATCACTAGCCCTCAGCTCTCACTGATCAATACTGATCACACTAGCTCGTCTAGATGTTCCCTCACCCAGCCACGCTACTAATAGACACACACAACCACACACAGGATATTGGCCAAGAGATCTATAGTTTTTAATTGGCCTTTGTTTCAAAGCAGATTGATGATACTACTATTGCTCTCCACTTGACTGGGTTAGGTGAAGTACATTGTGGTTCATTCTGCTGTTGACCCCAACTAGTGGTCACAGTAATGTGTTAGTGTTATTGAATTTTTTATCTTTTTTTTCTTTCTTTTTTTTAACCTTTATTTAACTAGGCAAGTCAGTTAAGAACAAATTCTTATTTTCAATAATGGCCTAGGAACAGTGGGTTAACTGCCTTGTTCAGGGGTAGAACGACAGATTTTTACCTTGTCAGCTCGGGGATTCAATCTTGCAACCTTTCGGTTACTAGTCCAACACTCTAACCACTAGGCTACCTGTCGCCCCAATGTGTCAGATAAGGGTGTAGTATTTCCCCAACATGACTGCAGGCCCTGTGGGGCCCAGACGGACAGAGAGATGGAGTGGGATGGAGAGCAAGAAGGACAGAGAGGGGAAAAGAGAGAGAGAAAAACAGAGCAAACTAGAAAACCTGACCACTGTGACTGACGCAATCTTAAGGAAAGCTTTGACTATGTACAGACTCAGTGAGCATAGCCTTGCTATTGAGAAAGGCCGCCGTAGGCAGACCTGGCTCTCAAGAGAAGACAGGCTATGTGCAATCTGCCCACAAAATGAGGTGGAAACTGAGCTGCACTTCCTAACCTAGAGACACAGAATACACAGAACCACAAAGAATTCGAAAACAAACCCAATTTTGATATTGGGTGAAATACCACAGTGTGCCATCACAGCAGATTTGTGACCTGTTGCCACATGAAAAGAGCAACCAATGAAGATAAACATCATTGTAAATACAACCCTTATTTATGTTAAGAGAGAGAGAGAGAGAGAGAGAGAGAGAGAGAGAGAGAGAGAGAGAGAGAGAGAGAGAGAGAGAGAGAGAGAGAGAGAGAGAGAGAGAGAGAGAGAGAGAGAGAGAGAGAGAGAGAGAGAGAGAAAGGCAGGCTGGCTGTGTGGGCATGTGTGTGTGTGAGAGAGAGAGAGAAAGAGAATCACAGAATCACACGTGTTTCCATTGTTAGCGTCACCTCAGACACTATCTACTGAAACCCCTGTGACACTGTGTGTGTGACATGCATACCATGTGGTCACTGTTGTGGGAAAACATTATTTATCATCACCGACAGAAGAGGAGCACAGAAGTGCATATGTAAAAATGTGTGTATGTAGTGAAAAAATAGAAAGAGTGAACAAATGTGAACGATGATGAAGGACAGAGAGGAAGGTGCGTGTAGTGACTTTCTGACCAAGGCGTGTTGATTCAAGTTGACATTATCTGGATGGATGGCTGCATATTTGCATCTCACAGGAGAGTCACACCTTCGCCGTGGCAATCTGTCGTTGACACCAGGAGAAGTGTGATGACTGATGAAACTTGAAATGACTAAATGAATGTTACTGTGTGAATGAAGTGTTTGGATTGTATCAAGAGTTCTTAAAGAGCTATGTATTTTGATATGTTTTATTGTACTGTAAGTGCTATGGATTTATTGTTACAGAGACACTGTGTTATTCTGTTTGTCGGGCGGCGGATAGTTCAAGAGGAGCGACACAGAGGTGTGCTCTTATCATACAGTGTTGAGGTGTGATGATTAGATTAGAGAATGGGTGTGGACTTTTATGCCTTCTGTTTTAATGTTTTGAGCCATGCAAAGTGAGGTTAATTATATGATGGAAGATACTGGTTTTTGGCGCTCTTGGAAGAATAAAAGCTGGGTTTAAACGTTGATCTCTTGGCATTCTCTCAACCAGCTTCATGAGGTAGTCACCTGGAATGCATTTCAATTAACAGGTGTGCCATGTTAAAAGTTAATTTGTGGAATTTCTCTCCTTCTTACTGCGTTTGAGCCAATCAGTTGTGTTGTGACAAGGTAGGGGTGGCATACAGAAGATAGCCCTATTTGGTAAAATACCAAGTACATATTATGGCAAGAAAAGCTCAAATAAGCAAAGAGAAATTACAGTCCATCATTACTTTAACACGTGAAGTTCAGTCAATCCGGACAATTTCAAGAACTTTGAAAGTTTCTTCAAGTGCAGTGGCAAATGACGAAACCGGCACTCATGAGGACCGCCACAGGAAAGGAAGACACAGAGTTACCTCTGCTGCAGAGGATAAGTTCATTAGAGTTACCAGCTTCAGAAATTGCAGCCCAAATAAATGCTTCACAGAGTTCAAGTAACAGACACATCTCAACACCAACTGTTCAGAGGAGATTGCGTGAATCAGGCCTTCATGGTCGAATTGCTGCAAAGAAACCACTACTAAAGGACACCAATAAGAAGAAGAGACTTGCTTGGGGCAAGAAAGACGAGCAATGGACATTAGACTGGTTGGAAATCTGTCCTTTGGTCTGATGAGTCCAAATTTGAGATTTTTGGTTCCAACCACTGTGTCTTTGTGAGACGCAGTGTAGGTGAATGGATGATCTCCACATGTGTGGTTCACACAGTGAAGCATGGAGGAGGAGGTGTGATGATGTGGGGGTGCTTTGATGGTGACACTGTCTGTGATTTATTTTGAATTCAAGGCACACTTAACCAGCATAGCTACCACAGCATTCTGCAGCTATACGCCATCCCATCTGGTTTGCGCTTAGTGGGAGTATCATTTGTTTTTCAACAGGACAATGACCCAACACACCTCCAGGCTGTGTAAGGGCTATTTGACCAAGAAGGAGAGTGATGGAGTGCTGCATCAGATGACCTGGCATCCACAATCACCCGACCTCAACCCAATTGAGATGGTTTGGGATAAGTTGGACCGTAGAGTGAAGGAAAAGCAGCCAACAAGTGCTCAGCATATGTGGGAAAAGCATTCCAGGTGAAGCTGGTTGAGAGAATGCCAACAGTGTGCAAAGTTGTCATCAAGGCACATGGTGCCTACATTGAAGAATCTCAAATATAAAATATATTTTGATTTGTTTACCACTTTTTTGGTTACTACATGATTCCATATGTGTTATTTCATAGTTTTAATGTCTTCACTATTATTCTACCATGTAGAACTTTTTAAAAAAATAATGAAAAACCCTTGAATGAGTAGGTGTGTCCAAACTTTTGACTGGTACTGTACGTGTGTATGTCATAGTGGTGAATGTTACATGCTGTTAAGACAAAGGATGTACCATTTGTGAATTGTTTTCTTATTGCATAACTGTAATACATCTAATTACATTGAAATAGATTCGAACCGTAGTCCTCACAATCTGAGTAATATTCCTTGAATTATTATTTGGTGAAATGTCTAATGGTAAATGTTGTTCCCAATATACATAGCATATATGCTCAGTCTCTAACATGCTGACCAGAACGCACATGTGCGTCAGCGTGCGCTATCGCGCGCAAGTTGATTTTGTGCACCCACACCAGACGCGATCAGGACAAATAAACATTTATGGCAATTTAGCTAGCTAGCTTTCTGTTGCTAGCAAATTTTTCCTGGGATATAAACCTTGGGTGGTTATTTTACCTGAAATGCACAAGGTCCTCTACTCTGACAATAAATCCACAGATAAAACGGCAAACCAAATTAGTTTCTCGTCATCTCTCCTCCTTCCTTAAGGCTTCTTTTTCTTCTTTGGACTTTATATGGCGGTTGGCAACCAAGTTTACAGCATTACTACAACCGACTGGAGTGTGGACCTAAGTTCATCTTTCAATCACCCACGTGGGTATATGCTCATAAAAACCAATGAGGAGATGGCACGTGGGTATATGCTCCTAAAAACCAATGAGGAGATGGCACGTGGGTATATGCTCGAAAAAACCAATGAGGAGATGGCACGTGGGTATATGCTCGTAAAAACCAATGAGGAGATTTGAGAGGCAGGACTTGCAGCACGTTGAGCATCACAAGTAGAACCATGTTCTATTTTAGCACCCGGCTACACAGACCAATGATTGAATAACATGTACATTTATTTTGCAACGCGAGCAGTGTGGTCAGCATGTAACTGTGCATCTCTGAGCTAAGGTTAACTCAATCATTTATTGCTAGGACATCGATTGCAAGATTTTAGCTCTTTGTTCCTTAGCCTCTAATAACTGAATAACGGTAAACCTATACACATGCATCTTATAGTATTTTGAGTGGTGATGCAACGCTCGCAACCTTGGCTACCATTGGATACGTTTATGGGCCTATAGCCTTCAGATAATAATGGAGTTAGATAGTACATCATATTAGGGTCATAGACCCTCTACACTAATTCTCTGTATTCCTCAGACAAAGTGAATTTTCACTATTCTAAATGTGTTTGTGCGTGTGTGTCCTTTGTGTTCCTTTGAAAGCAAAGGCCGTTGTCCTTTGAATGTGGCATGACAAGGAGAAGACTTTTCAGTACCAGTAGACGCTAGGCCCACACTGAGATGTTGGAGTGTTTGGCTCTAGACATAGTCATGCAGCGTATGCAGCCTGTGAGACAGTCTCCACAGGGGGTCCCCCCTCTCACTCTCCCCCTATTCTCCCTCTACCCTGATCTCTCTATGGCTGTCTTCTCTGTTGCATCACCTTTTTATGAACCCATGTTCTGTCTAGAATACTCCATCTAACATCTCACTAGAGCATGAACCTGTACTGTGAGTCACCCTGGAGCACTAGGCTGAATTCTGAGGGTTAGTTCTGCTTCTGTCCTCTTGGTTTTGAAGGCTAGGATCGCAGGAGAGTCAACTGATTGTAGATCTGATTATAATCTTCTGCCTGTTGGTCCCATTGGGAAGCACACTGGCTGGCTGGCAGACTGGCTGACTGACTGGCTGACAGGCTGACTGGCTGGGTCGCTGGCTGCCTGGCTAACTAGCTGACTGGATGACTGGCTGACTGGCTGGGTGGCTGGCTGGCTGACTGGCTTGGTGGCTGACTAGATGGCTGACTAAGTGGCTGACTGGCTGGGTGGCTGGCTGGCTAGGTGGCTGACTGACTGGCTGGCTGACTAGATGGCTGACTAGCTGGCTGACTGGCTGGGTGGCTGGCTTGGTGGCTGATTGACTGACTGGCTGACTAGGTGGTTAACTGACTGGCTGACTGGCTAGGTGGCTGACTGACTGGCCGAATGGCTGGGTGGCTGACTGACTTGCTGGGTGGATAGCTGACTAGGTGGCTGACTGACTGGCCGAATGGCTGGGTGGCTGGTTGACTAGGTGACTGACTAGATGGCTGACTAGCTGGCTGACTGACTGACTTGCTGGGTGAATGGCTGACTAGGTGGCTGACTGACTGACTGGGTGAATGGCTGACTAGGTGGCTGACTGACTGACTGGGTGAATGGCTGACTAGGTGGCTGACTGACTGACTGGGTGAATGGCTGACTAGGTGGCTGACTGACTGACTGGGTGAATGGCTGACTAGGTGGCTGACTGACTGACTGGGTGAATGGCTGACTAGGTGGCTGACTGACTGACTGGGTGAATGGTTGACTAGGTGGCTGACTGACTGACTGGGTGAATGACTGACTGACTGACTGACTGACTGACTGACTGACTGACTGACTGACTGACTGACTGAATGACTGACTGACTGGGTGAATGGCTGACTAGGTTGCTGACTGACTGACTGGGTGAATGGCTGACTAGGTGACTGACTGACTGACTGGGTGAATAGTTGACTAGGTGACTGACTGACTGACTGACTGGGTGAATGGCTGACTAGGTGACTGACTGACTGGGTGAATAGTTGACTAGGTGACTGACTGACTGGGTGAATGGTTGACTAGGTGACTGACTGACTGACTGACTGGGTGAATGGTTGACTAGGTGGCTGACTGACTGACTGGGTGAATGGCTGACTAGGTGACTGACTGACTGACTGGGTGAATGGCTGACTAGGTGGCTGACTGACTGACTGGGTGGGTGAATGGCTGACTAGGTGACTGACTGACTGACTGACTGACTGGGTGGGTGGGTGAATGGCTGACTAGGTGGCTGACTGACTGACTGGGTGGGTGAATGGCTGACTAGGTGACTGACTGACTGACTGGGTGAATGGTTGACTAGGTGACTGACTGACTTGCTGGGTGGGTGGCTGACTGACTGACTGACTGGGTGAATGGCTGACTAGGTGGCTGACTGACTGACTGGGTGAATGGTTGACTAGGTGACTGACTGACTGACTGGGTGAATGGTTGACTAGGTGGCTGACTGACTTGCTGGGTGGGTGGCTGACTGACTGACTGACTGGGTGAATGGCTGACTAGGTGGCTGACTGACTGACTGGGTGAATGGTTGACTAGGTGACTGACTGACTGACTGGGTGAATGGTTGACTAGGTGGCTGACTGACTTGCTGGGTGGGTGGCTGACTGACTGACTGACTGGGTGAATGGCTGACTAGGTGGCTGACTGACTGACTGACTGGGTGAATGGCTGACTAGGTGGCTGACTGACTGACTGACTGGGTGAATGGCTGACTAGGTGGCTGACTGACTGACTGGGTGAATGGCTGACTAGGTGGCTGACTGACTGACTGGGTGAATGGCTGACTAGGTGGCTGACTGACTGACTGGGTGAATGGTTGACTAGGTGGCTGACTGACTGACTGGGTGGATAGCTGACTAGGTGACTGACTGACTGACTGGGTGAATGGTTGACTAGGTGACTGACTGACTGACTGGGTGAATGGCTGACTAGGTGACTGACTGACTGACTGACTGACTGACTGACTGACTGACTGACTGACTGACTGACTGACTGACTGACTGACTGACTGACTGACTGAATGAATGACTGACTGGGTGAATGGCTGACTAGGTGGCTGACTGACTGACTGGGTGAATGGCTGACTAGGTGGCTGACTGACTGACTGGGTGAATGGCTGACTAGGTGGCTGACTGACTGACTGGGTGAATGGCTGACTAGGTGGCTGACTGACTGACTGGGTGAATGGCTGACTAGGAGACTGACTGACTGACTGGGTGAATGGCTGACTAGGTGACTGACTGACTGACTGGGTGAATGGCTGACTAGGTGACTGACTGACTGACTGGGTGAATGGCTGACTAGGTGACTGACTGACTGACTGACTGACTGACTGACTGACTGACTGACTGACTGACTGACTGACTGACTGACTGGGTGAATGGCTGACTAGGTGGCTGACTGACCGGCTGACTGACTGACTGACAGGCTGACTGGCTGACCAACAGGAAATGATGTAATAGCTCAGAGTGATTGACGGATAGTGAGGCTTTCTGGGACTAGCTGGGGTTGTTGGCGTGGTTGGTGGTGTGTGTGTGCGTGTGTGCGTAAGTCTGTGCGTGCAGGCGGGCGTGGTGTGATGGCGTGGCAGGTTTGAATGAACGCCTGTCCTGAGACAGGCTGTTAATGCTTTCTGAGCTGTGTGTTTGGGAAGGTCTCCAGAATGTTCTGGGGCCAGTTTAGGGCGAGTGCTCTGTAATAGCTTGGCTTCATGAATCATAAACACCAAGCACATTCTAACAAAACACCACTTTTATACAGACGTTAAAATACTGCTCACTTTCAACCCACTTTATCTAAACCACAAACCAGAAAACACATCATTACAAAGCTTTGCAATGTTTGACAGAAGAAGTTCAAACCCGATCATATGGTAAGTTGTTGACTATAAATGAACTTATTTTGAACACTGACATTAAAAACCAGGTCAGCATATTACTCCGTACCAACCACAAAGTGTGATCATGGAGTGTACAATAGAGAGCAGACTTCAGCTCACGGCATCATAAGAAGACCAGGGCCCAGATTCACAAAACACTTCTTATGCAAAAACTTAAGAAGCTTCTAAAGAAAAAAATAAGAAGTTCATAACATAGTTCGTAAGTGCAATTCCTCAACAATATATTAAGGTAATGATTTTCTTACTAACTTCTCAAATATCTTCTTACAAATCTTCTGAAGATGTTCGCTGCTAGGCAACAGTTTTAGCTAGCTATCTAGCTAGCAACGGCAATCATGTTAGCATATTTCTTACTGAGATTACTGTTCTAAAACATGTTCTTGGGTTTAAAATAATCAATACTGAAACTTTTAGTCCAAGTTTGTGAGTGAATTAAAGATGTTAAATTGCTTTCATGGGCTTTTTCTCTCACTGCCCTGAGTTTAAGACAAGGGTTTAGCTATCTTGGAATGAAGAACATTTCCAATAAGTAATATTTTCAAGAATCTAATTTCTTCTTAACTTTTTGCTTAAGGAGAAACATAACAAATAGCGCAAGAACATTTCCAAGAACCTTTGAGGAATATCAACTTTGCTTAATTTTAGTTGAGTCTGCCAGTTGTGACGACCCTTCCACTCTGTCTGCCGTATTCTCTCTTGGTTCTTGTTTCCTTATTAGGATGCCGGTGGGCGGAGTTGGGAGGGTCGTCAGCTACATGGGAAACACCTGGGCCCAGTGTGTCCCAGGATAAATACACCACTTCCCCATTCATGGAAGAGACTCTCTCCATGCAGACACCTTGATAGAGTTTGTTGTGTATCTTGGTGGTTTTTGGTTGTTTGCTTTGGCACCTTTCAACACCCTGCATTATCACATTCATGCATGCTAAACACTCACTTACACTACTGATTACTGATTACACACACACCATTGTATATTGTACTTAGTTACTTTATTTAATAAATATATGTTTTGTTTTTCCTTATCTCCACGTTGTCTCCCTTTTGTTACGGGCTTTGAGCCGGTTCGTGACACAGTTAAAAAGAAATGTCTTCCCAAAGACAGTTTTGTGAATCTGGGCCCAGGACAGTAGATCTCACAGTCATAATCAGTCAGTCATAGTCAGTCAGTCAGTCAGTCATAGTCAGTCAGTCAGTCAGTCAGTCATAGTCAGTCAGTCAGTCAGTCATAGTCTGTCAGTCAGTCAGTCAGTCATAGTCAGTCAGTCAGTCAGTCAGTCAGTCAGTCAGTCAGTCATAGTCTGTCAGTCAGTCAGTCAGTCATAGTCAGTCAGTCAGTCAGTCAGTCATAGTCTGTCAGTCAAGGCAGTCATAGTCAGTCAGTCATAGTCAGTCAGTCATAGTCTGTCAGTCAGTCAGTCAGTCATAGTCAGTCAGTCATAGTCAGTCAGTCATAGTCTGTCAGTCTGTCAGTAATAGTCAGTCATAGTCTGTCAGTCTGTCAGTCATAGTCAGTCATAGTCTGTCAGTCAAGGCAGTCATTGTCTGTCTGTCTGTCAGTCAGTCATAGTCAGTCAGTCAGTCAGTCAGTCAGTCAGTCATAGTCAGTCAGTCAGTCAGTCAGTCAGTCAGTCATAGTCTGTCAGTCAAGGCAGTCATAGTCAGTCAGTCATAGTCAGTCAGTCATAGTCTGTCAGTCAGTCAGTCAGTCATAGTCAGTCAGTCATAGTCAGTCAGTCATAGTCTGTCAGTCTGTCTGTCAGTCAGTTAGTCAGTCAGTCATAGTCAGTCAGTCATAGTCTGTCAGTCTGTCAGTAATAGTCAGTCATAGTCTGTCAGTCTGTCAGTCATAGTCAGTCATAGTCTGTCAGTCAAGGCAGTCATTGTCTGTCTGTCAGTCAGTCAGTCATAGTCAGTCAGTCAGTCAGTCAGTCATAGTCAGTCAGTCAGTCAGTCAGTCATAGTCAGTCATAGTCAGTCAGTCATAGTCAGTCAGTCTGTCAGTCAGTCAGTCAGTCAGTCAGTCATAGTCAGTCAGTCAAGGCAGTCATAGTCTGTCAGTCAGTCATAGTTAGTAAGTAAGTCAGTCAGTCAGTCAGTCCCACCAGATCAGTAAGACTACCATTGCAGGATAAGACAGAGCTGGACTACTATGGCTGATCCTGTAAAACAACACATTTCACTGCACCTATCTGGTGTATGTGATAATAAAACATATTTCATCTTTAACATCTGAAGACTTGCCTTTGAAGGGGTTCAGACAATTTATCTTATGTTATGTAATCTAATTCCACTCATGCCAGACGGATTAAAAGCAGGATGAGATGATTTCCACAGAGATAAAAGGACAGTGATTGTGTGACTAAGAGACAATAGCTTATTTAGCCACAGCAGGTGTGTGTGTGTGTGTGTGTGTGTGTGTGTGTGTGTGTGTGTGTGTGTGTGTGTGTGTGTGTGTGTGTGTGTGTGTGTGTGTGTGTGTGTGTGTGTGTGTGTGTGTGTGTGTGTGTGTGACTTAAACATGAACAAGAGTGTTTTTTATTTCAATCTTGTTTTGTATTTCAAAGGGGAAACTATGTCCCTCAACTATTGTTGAAAGAGTTCTTACAGTACCTTTATCTGCAGTAGGGAAAACAGCCTCATGAAAGTTTTAGAATCCCTTTTTGCACGTAATTGTGTAATTGCCCTTAGTGACAAATAATTGATGTTTATTTTTCTAGGGTGGGGAAGACCACAAGAGGTCTATACAAAAGTCATCAATTTCACAAATGCACTCAGTGCTAGGGAAAATAGACCTGGTCTTACAAAGCAGTTCTAGGGAAGGTGTTACTCAGAAAAGGGGTACGTCAGTGAACCCAAAACATCTGGTGTTGCTCTGCTTCAGCTTTTAGCAATTAATCCACTAAAACCCCAGCTGTGTGTGTGTGTGTGTGTGTGTGTGTGTGTGTGTGTGTGTGTGTGTGTGTGTGTGTGTGTGTGTGTGTGTGTGTGTGTGTGTGTGTGTGTGTGTGTGTGTGTGTGTGACTTAAACATGAACAAGAGTGTTTTTTATTTCAATCTTGTTTTGTATTTCAAAGGGGAAACTATGTCCCTCAACTATTGTTGAAAGAGTTCTTACAGTACCTTTATCTGCAGTAGGGAAAACAGCCTCATGAAAGTTTTAGAATCCCTTTTTGCACGTAATTGTGTAATTGCCCTTAGTGACAAATAATTGATGTTTATTTTTCTAGGGTGGGGAAGACCACAAGAGGTCTATACAAAAGTCATCAATTTCACAAATGCACTCAGTGCTAGGGAAAATAGACCTGGTCTTACAAAGCAGTTCTAGGGAAGGTGTTACTCAGAAAAGGGGTACGTCAGTGAACCCAAAACATCTGGTGTTGCTCTGCTTCAGCTTTTAGCAATTAATCCACTAAAACCCCAGCTGTGTGTGTGTGTGTGTGTGTGTGTGTGTGTGTGTGTGTGTGTGTGTGTGTGTGTGTGTGTGTGTGTGTGTGTGTGTGTGTGTGTGTGTGTGTGTGTGTGTGTGTGTGTGTGTGTGTGTGTGTGTGACTTAAACATGAACAAGAGTGTTTTTTATTTCAATCTTGTTTTGTATTTCAAAGGGGAAACTATGTCCCTCAACTATTGTTGAAAGAGTTCTTACAGTACCTTTATCTGCAGTAGGGAAAGCAGCCTCATGAAAGTTTTAGAATCCCTTTTTGCACGTAATTGTGTAATTGCCCTTAGTGACAAATAATTGATGTTTATTTTTCTAGGGTGGGGAAGACCACAAGAGGTCTATACAAAAGTCATCAATTTCACAAATGCACTCAGTGCTAGGGAAAATAGACCTGGTCTTACAAAGCAGTTCTAGGGAAGGTGTTACTCAGAAAAGGGGTACGTCAGTGAACCCAAAACATCTGGTGTTGCTCTGCTTCAGCTTTTAGCAATTAATCCACTAAAACCCCAGCTGTGTGTGTGTGTGTGTGTGTGTGTGTGTGTGTGTGTGTGTGTGTGTGTGTGTGTGTGTGTGTGTGTGTGTGTGTGTGTGTGTGTGTGTGTGTGTGTGTGTGTGTGTGTGTGTGTGTGTGTGTGACTTAAACATGAACAAGAGTGTTTTTTATTTCAATCTTGTTTTGTATTTCAAAGGGGAAACTATGTCCCTCAACTATTGTTGAAAGAGTTCTTACAGTACCTTTATCTGCAGTAGGGAAAACAGCCTCATGAAAGTTTTAGAATCCCTTTTTGCACGTAATTGTGTAATTGCCCTTAGTGACAAATAATTGATGTTTATTTTTCTAGGGTGGGGAAGACCACAAGAGGTCTATACAAAAGTCATCAATTTCACAAATGCACTCAGTGCTAGGGAAAATAGACCTGGTCTTACAAAGCAGTTCTAGGGAAGGTGTTACTCAGAAAAGGGGTACGTCAGTGAACCCAAAACATCTGGTGTTGCTCTGCTTCAGCTTTTAGCAATTAATCCACTAAAACCCCAGCTGTGTGTGTGTGTGTGTGTGTGTGTGTGTGTGTGTGTGTGTGTGTGTGTGTGTGTGTGTGTGTGTGTGTGTGTGTGTGTGTGTGTGTGTGTGTGTGTGTGTGTGTACACACAACCTTGCGTGCTCTGCAGAATGAATGGTGGACGAATAAGGCACAGGAAATCCAAATTGACGCCGACAAAAACGACATGCACAATTTCTGCAACTCAACTAAAGCTATATATGGCCCTAGAAGTCGCTCCATCACCCCCCTGAAAACAGCTGACGGTCTGACTCTCTTCAAGGACCAAAACCAGATCCTGATGAGGCGGGCTGACCACTTTGAAACACTACTCAATCAGCACTCTCCTACAGACCACTCCATCCTGGAAGAACTGCCTGTCCGTCCACCCATTCAAGACCTCAACCATTTGCCAACCTTCCAGGAGGTGTTATCAGCTATCTGTTCCCTCAAGAACAACAAGACTTCTGGCGCTGACAGCATCCCGGCAGAGCTACTTAAGGAGGGAGGTTACTTCTGCACCAGAACGCTCCACCAGTACATCACTTGGGACCGGGAGATCGTCCCCCAAATGTGGCGGGATGCAAACATTGTCACCATATATAAGAACAAGGGTGACATTTCCATCTGCGGCAACAGCCAGGGATATCCCTTTTGGCTGTTGCAGGCAAGGTCCTGGCCAAGGTGATGCTCCACAGGCTGGTGAACAACATCACAGAGGAACTGCTGCCAGAGTCACAATGCGGCTTCAGAAAGAACAGGAGTACGGTCCACATGATATTCATGGCAGGACAACTTCAGGAGAAGTGCCGTGAACAACATCAGGACTTTTAATGGCCTTTGTCGACCTCTCCAAGGCCTTCAACACTGTAAGCAGGGAACTACTATGGGGCATTATACTCAAATGTGGCTGTCCAGACACATTTTTCAACATCCTTTGCCAGTTCCATAATGGGGTGATGGTTCGGGTGGCCATAGGAGGGCATGAGTCAGTGTCCTTTGGAGTAAGCATCGGTGTGAGGCAGGGGTGTGTGCTGGCACCTGTCTTCTTTAACATCTTCCTCCTATGTGTCACCCAGCTTCTCCACAAGGAGCTTGAGGACAGCAGCGGGGTTGCGGTGGACTTCAGGCTGGATGGAAACCTATTCAACATCAGGAAGCAAGCAACCACCAAGGTTTTGACAGAGCGGGCTCTTGAGCTGCAGTATGCTGATGACTGTGCTCTTGTGGCCCACACTCCAGAAGACCTTCAGTCCATTCTTGTAGCGGCTGTGAGGGTCTATAGCAGGATGGGACTGTCTATCAACACCACCAAGACAGAGATGGTTTGCCAATGGAGATCCAGCACTCCACCCACCATGCCTGTCTTCACAATTGAACACAAATCACTGGCAATAGTCTCGTCATTCAAATACTTGGGCAGCATCCTCTCGGAGGACTGCAGCATCGACCTTGAAATTCAAAATAGGATCAAGCAAGCATCAGCTGCCTTCGGGAAACTCAGACGCAGGGTCTTCCAAAACAGGGATCACACCAAAGTCACCTTCTATCAAGCTGTCTGCATCACCACACTTCGTTACAGCTGTGAAGCCTGGGTCACCTACAGTCGCCACAACAAGCAGCTCGAGCGATTCCACATAAGATGCCTGCAGCGCATCTTGGGAATCCCCTGGTGTGACCTTGTGCCCCTTACAGAAATACTTGCTAAGACCAATTGCAAGAGCATAGAGCCCATGGTCACCCAACACCAACTGCGCTGGCTTGGGCATGTCATTAGAATGTCTCAGGAGTGCTTGCTGCGGAAGATCCTGTACAGCCAGATACACCTTGGTCGTGGTCTGTAGGGGGGCAGATGAAGGGCTACAATAACCAGCTGAAAACGTGTCTGAAGAAGTGCAACATCAAACCCACAGACCTGGAGGACGCTGCTGCCGACCGTTCCACCTGGCGCCAGCTCTGCCAGTGCACAAAGAAACGCCAACACAGACTACAATTGCCCCACCTGCAATAATGGTTGTGGATCTCGGTTTGGACTCTATAGTTACCAAAACATTCACTGTTAACTCAAAAGTCGAAGTCATCATCGGATATGATGGACTACCAAAACATAATGTAACGAATCTGTATACTAGTTCCTTGTATATAACGCTGTTGATAACACAGTCCATCCCCATAAACTGCCCAATGAAAACATGATTGGCTAAGAACTGAATAAATATTTGCCAGTCAGTTCACAGCTTATTAATGTAAATTAACAGTAAACATTACATTCACAAAAGTTCCAAAAGAATAAAGACATTATAAATATCATATTACGTGCAAATAGTTAAACTGCAAAAGGGAAAATAAATAAACATAAATATGAGTTGTATTTACAATGGTGTTTGCTTTTCACTGGTTGCCCTTTTCATGTGGCAACAGGTCACAAATATCGCTGCTGTGATTGCACACTGTGGTATTTCACCCAATAGATATGGGAGTTAATCAAAATAGGGTTTGTTTAAGAATTCTTTGTGTATCTCTGTAATCTGAGGGAAATATGTGACTCTAATATGGTCATACATTTGTCAGGAGGTTAGAAAGTCCGGCTCAGCTTCCACCTCATTGTGTGGGCAGTGTGCACATAGCCTGTCTTCTCCTGAGAGCCAGGTCTGGATACGGCGGCCTTTCTCTCTCTCTCTCTCCCCCTCCTTCTCACACTCTCTCCCTCACCCTACCTCCTCCTCTCCCCCTTCCTCTCTCTATCCCCCCTCTCTCTCTCCCACCTCCCTTTCTCTCTCTCTCTCTCTTGCTCTCTCTCTCTCCCCGCTCCCTCTCTCTCCCCCCCTCCTTCTCACACTCTCTCCCTCTCTCACTCACCCTACCTCCTCTCCCCCTTCCTCTCTCTATCCCCCCTCTCTCTCTCCCACCTCCCTTTCTCTCTCTCTCTCTCTCTCTCGCACTCTCTTGCCCCTCCCTCTCTCTCTCTCTCTCCCCTTCCTCTCTCTCTCCCCAATCCATCCCTCTGTCTCTCTCCCCCTCCTTCTCTCCCCCCCCCCCCCCCCACTCTCCCCCTCCCTCCTTCTCTCTCTCTTTTTCCCTCTTTCTGCAGTACTGGGATGTGATAAGCTAATAACTCCATCCTGTCTGCCCCTGAAAGGTCAAAGACAAGGGCGCCCTGCCAAGGTATATCACAACAACCCCCACTGTCTACTTCTACCCTGGAGGAAGGCTAGGAGCTGGCCACCACACACTCACACATGCGCCGACACACTCACACACACACACACATACACACAACATACACCCAATCACATTCATACAGAGAGACACACTCACAAGCAGCCCTTTCACACATACAGCATGCATTCACAGCATCATACTCACACATACAGTTGAAGTCGGAAGTTTACATACACCTTAGCCAAATACATTTAAACTCAGTTTTCACAATTCCTGACATTTAATCCTTGTATAAATTCCCTGAATTAGGTCACTTATGATTACCACTTTATTTTAAGAATGTGAAATGTCAGAATAATAGTAGAGAGAATGATTTATTTCAGCTTTTATTTCTTTCATCACATTCCCAGTGGGTCAGAAGTTTACATACACACAATTAGTATTTGGTAGCATTGCCTTTAAATTGTTTAACTTGGGTCAAACATTTCGGGTAGCCTTCCCCAACTTTGGAAGTATGCTTGGGGTCATTGTCCATTTGGAAGACCCATTTGTGACCAAGCTTACACTTCCTGACTGATGTCTTGAGATGTTTCTTCAATATATCCACATAATTTTCCGTCCTCATGATGCCATCTTTTTGGGAAGTGCACCAGTCCCTCCTGCAGCAAAGCACCCCCACAACATGATTCTGCCACACCCATGCTTCACGGTTGGGATGGTGTTCTTCGGCTTGCAAGCCTCCCCCTTTTTCCTCCAAACATAACGATGGTCATTATGGCCAAACAGTTCTATTTTTGTTTCATCAGACCAGAGGACATTTCTCCAAAAACTACGATCTTTGTCCCCATGTGCTGTTGCAAACCGTAGTCTGGCATTTTTATGGCGGTTTTGGAGTAGTGGCATCTTCCTTGCTGAGCGGCCTTTCAGGTTATGTCGATATAGATCTCGTTTTACTGTGGATATAGCATCTTCACAAGGTCCTTTGCTGTTGTTCTGGGATTGATTTGCACTTTTCGCACCAAAGTTTCGTTCATCTCTAGGAGACAGAACGCGTCTCCTTCCTGAGCGGTATGACGGCTGCGTGGTCCCATGGTGTTTATACTTGCATACTATTGTTTGTACAGATGAACGTGGTACCTTCAGGAGTTTGGACATTTCTCCCAAGAATGAACCAGACTTGTGGAGGTCTACAATTGTTTTTCTGAGGTCTTGGCTGATTTCTTTTGATTTTCCCATTATGTCAAGCAAGGAGGCACTGAGTTTGAAGGTAGGCCTTGAAATACATCCACAGGTACACCTCCAATTGACTCAAATTATGTCAATTAGCCTATCATGAGCTTCTAAAGCCATGACATAATTTTCTGGAATTTTCCAAGCTATTTAAAGACACAGTGAACTTAGGGTATGTACACTTCTGACTCACTGGAATTGTGATACAGTGAAATAATCTGTCTGTAAACAATTGTTGGAAAAATTACTTGTGTCATGCACAAAATAGATGTCCTAACCGACTTGCCAAAACTATAGTTTGTTAACAAGAAATTTGTGGAGTGGTTGAAAAACGAGTTTTAATGACTCCAACCTAAGTGTATGTAAACTTCCGACTTCAACTGTACATACACACTCACACATTTCCAAACACACATAGACACACACACACACACCAACAACACACACGTCTATTCATAGCCACAGGCACCTACACTACACTCCACCCGCATTGGTGCCACTGCCAAGCCCTTATGGTGCATTTTCATACAGGGTTTACCCCAGTGTTTAACCCAAAAGGCTCAGACTTTTACACAGGCCAGCACCCGTGTCTCACTGGGCCATGGCTCTGCTGGACCTGCTCTCACGTGTGGCCAAAGCCAGGCCACTGGTACTTTTCAGCTGGTATTTAAATAACAATGGCTAGCTGTGGACTTCAACACTTTCTCACAAAGCAACTGTACTGATTATGCAGAGGTTGTTGATTCTGCTCTTCACAAGTACTCACTGTCAGCCCTAGCTATGGAAACATAATTTCCCTATTATAACATAAGGGTGTATACACTAGTGTAACACTGGTCGAAAAGCAGCATTAATGTACTGACAGTCATAAACTTGTTTTCTACATCTCAGACGGTTTGCCACAGAACTGGAGGAAAACAGACTGTGAAGTGCCTAAACACAAATGTATTTTCCGTACCATGTTTCTATATGGAACTTCAACCAATGGCTTTCAAAACAAATACAATCAAGTAAAATAAAATGTTATTTGTCACATGTGCCGAATACAACAGGTGTAGTAGACCATACAGTGAAATGCTTACTTACAAGCCCTTAACCAACAATGCAGTTCTTTTTAAATACCCCCAAAAAATAAGAATAAGAAAAAAGTTACAAATAATTAAAGAGCAGCAGTAAAATAACAATAGCGAGGCTATATACAGGGGGTACCGGTACAGAGTCAATGTGCAGGGGCACCGGTTAGTCGATGTCATTGGTAATCCGTCTGGCCCTGCGGCCTTGTGAATGTTGACCTGTTTAATGGTCTTACTCACATCGGCTGCGGAGAGCGTGATTGCACAGTCGTCCGGAACAGCTGATGCTCTCATGCATGTTTCAGTGTTACTTGCCTCGAAGCGAGCTTAGAAGTAATTTAGCTCATCTGGTAGGCTGGTGTCACTGGACAGCTCTCAGCTGTGTGTCCATTTGTAGTCTGTAATAGTTTGCAAGCCCTGCCACATCCGACGAGCGTCAGAGCCGGTGTAGTACGATTCGATCTTAGTCCTGTATTGACGCATTGCCTGTTTGATGGTTCGTCGGAGGGCATGGGATTTCTTATAAGCTTCCGGGTTAGAGTCCCGCTCATTGAAAGTGGCAGCTCTAACCTTTAGCTCAGTGCGGATGTTGCCTGTAACCCATGGCTTCTTCTGGTTGAGGTATGTACGTACAGTCATTGTGGGGACGACGTCATCGATGCACTTATTGATGAAGCCCGTGACTGATGTGGTGTACTCCTCAATGCCATCGGAAGAATCCCGGAACATATTCCAGTCTGTGCTAGCAAAACAGTCCTGTAGCTTAGCATCTGCTTCATCTGACCACTTTTTTATTGACCGGGTCAGTGGTGCTTCCTGCTTTAATTTTAGCTTGTAAGCAGGAAACAGGAGGATAGAATTATGGTCAGATTTGCCAAATGGAGGGCGAGGGAGAGCTTTGTATGCATCTCTGTGTGTGGAGTAAAGTGGTCTAGAGTTTTTTTTCCTCTGGTTGCAAATTTAACATGTTGGTTGAAATTAGGTAAAACTGATTTAAGTTTCCCTACATTAAAGTCCCCGGCCACTAGGAGTGCCGCATCTGGATGAGCGTTTTCCTGTTTCCCTATGGCGGTATACAGCTCATTGAGTGCGGTCTTAGTGCCAGCATCGGTCGGTGGTGGTATGTAGACAGCCACGAAAAATACAGATGAAAACTCTCTAGGTAGATAGTGTGGTCTACAGCTTATCATGAGATACTCTACCTCAGGCGAGCAAAACCTCGAGACTTCCTTAGATATCGTGCACCAGCTGTTGTTTAAAAATATACATAGACCGCCACCCCTTGTCTTACCAGAGGCTGCTGTTCTATCCTATCGATACAGTGTATAACCCGTATGTTATTCATGTCGTCGTTCAGCTAAGACTCGTGAAACATGGTCAAATCAAATCAAATTTTATTTGTCACATACACATGGTTAGCAGATGTTAGTGTAGCGAAATGCTTGTGCTTCTTGTTCCGACCATGCAGTAATATCTAACAAGTAATCTAACCTAACAATTTCACAACAACTACCTTATACACACAAGTGTAAAGGAATGAATAAGTATATGTACATACAAATATATGAATGAGTGATGGCCGAACGGTATAGGCAAGATACAGTAGGTGGTATAGTGTACAGTATATACATATGAGATGAGTAATGTAGGGTATGTAAACATATAAAAGTGGCATTGTTTAAAGTGGCTAGTGATACATTTATTACATCAAGATGGCAAGATGCAGTAGATGGTATAGAGTACAGTATATACATATGAGATGAGTAATGTAGGGTATGTAAACATTAAATAAAGTGGCATTGTTTAAAGTTGTTACGTCCGTCGTTAAAAGAAGACCAAGGTGCACCGTGGTAGGCGTACATTTTCTTTAAATTTTAAATGTTCCACCAAAAACAATAAACAACTCAACGAACATAAAGCTAGGAGTACAAACACATGCAACACAAAAAGACAAGATCCCACAACTGATGGTGGGAAAAAGGGCTGCCTAAGTATGATTCCCAATCAGAGACAACGATATACAGCTGCCTCTGATTGGGAACCACACTCGGCCAAAAACAAAGAAATAGACAACATAGAATGCCCACCCCAAATCACACCCTGACCTAACCAAATAGAGAAATAAAATGGCTCTCTAAGGTCAGGGCGTGACAAAAGTGGCTAGTGATACTATCAATTTTCCCATTATTAAAGTGGCTAGAGTTGAGTCAGTATGTTGGCAGCAGCCACTCAATGTTAGTGATGGCTGTTTAACAGTCTGATGGCCTTGAGATAGAAGCTGTTTTTCAGCCTCTCGGTCCCCGCTTTGATGCACCTGTACTGACCTCGCCTTCTGGATGATAGCGGGGTGAACAGGCAGTGTCTCAGGTGGTTGTTGTCCTTGATGATCTTTTTGGCCTTCCTGTGACATCGGGTGGTGTAGGTGTCCTGGAGGGCAGGTAGTTTGCCCCCGGTGATGTGTTGTGCAGACCTCACTACCCTCTGGAGAGCCTTACGGTTATAGGTGGAGCAGTTGCCGTACCAGGCGGTGATACAGCCCGACAGGATGCTCTCGATTGTGCATCTGTAAAAGTTTGTGAGTGTTTTTTATGACAAGCCGAATATCTTCAGCCTCCTGAGGTTGAAGAGGCGCTGCTGCGCCTTCTTCACCACGCTGTCTGTGTGGGTGGACCATTTCAGTTTATCCGTGATGTGTACACCAAGGAACTTAAAACTTTCCACCCTCTCCACTACTGTCCCGTCGATGTGGATAGGGGGCTGCTCCCTCTGCTGTTTCCTGAAGTCCACGATCATCTCCTTTGTTTTGATGACATTGTGTGTGAGGTTATTTTCCTGACACCACACTCTGAGGGCTCTCACCTCCTCCCTGTAGGCCGTCTCGTCGCTGTTGGTAATCAAGCCTACCACTGTAGTGTCGTCTGCAAACTTGATGATTGAATTGGAGGCGTGCATGGCCACGCAGTCATGGCCACGCAACAGGGAGTACAGGAGAGGGCTGAGAACATACCCTTGTGGGGCCCCAGTGTTGAGGATCAGTGGGGTGGAGATGTTGTTTCCTTCCCTCACCACCTGGGGGCGGCCCGTCAGGAAGTCCAAGACCCAGTTGCACAGGGTGGGGTCGAGACCCAGGGTCTCGAACTTAACCAGGGTCACGCCTGCTCCTGCTCTCCCTCTCTAGCGCACGAGGGCGCCAGGCTGCCCTTCATTATGCACTCCTGTCACCATGATTACGCGCAGCAGCGCTCACTGGACTCACCTGGACTCCTTCCCTTTGTTGATTGCCCCGTCTATAACTGTATGCTCCCCCGTTTGTTCCCTGTGTCTGCATTAATGTTGTCATGTGTTCTTGTCCAGATGCTGTCCTGTCCTGTTCCATGTCCGTTGATAACTACATTTTCACTCCCTGTACCTGCTTCTCGTCTCTACCAGCGTCGAACCTCACACAGCAGATATTTTCACCTGTTCATGAAATCCACCAACACTGCAATGCACTGTAGCGCCGCCGTGGGCTATGTAACATTCGAGTAAAGAGAGACAAGACCGGCATCTCGATGTATAAACGTTATCACAGTCGACCTGTTTGTACTGTACTGTCAGCTTCAATGAGAACACTCCACACTGCACCTCTCACTATATGTGTGTCCCAAATGGCACCCTATTCCCTATTAAGTGCACTAAATTTGATTTGGGCCCACATAGGGGATAGGGAATAGGGGATAAGGAAAAGGGTGCAATTTCAGACACAGCCATTGTCTAATGAGTTTAGCTCCTTTTCTCCAGGCAGCACTGTGACAGTTTCCTTTCTCCATTATTCAATGACCTAATGCTCTCAGAAGGACAATGGTGTATCCCTGATTTGCTATTACTGAGGCAGGAAAACCTACATTATGCATCGTGGAAGGCACTGAGGGTCTACTGAGATTTGTCTAGTTACTAGGAGAGCTGTGCCACAGTGCAACTATGTGCATTGTGTAAAGTGACAACTTACTGCCCTGTTGACAGATTGGCTGTGTACTTAGGTATTCCTCACACAACTACAGTAAAAGTAACTTCAGGCCTATGTATGTATGATCTTCCAGCAGTGTGCATTTTCCAATACTTTTGGTCAGATTTTGGTCACATACAATTTGGCGAGGAAAATAATAATAATATATTATAAGTAATCAATTACATGTTTTGTGGGTTCAATTCCAAACGGGTGTGTTGATGGGGTCTGACTGTAGGCCTACATAACCTGGTGTACATACTCATACTCTTTTTGTTGTACTGAAGCGTCATATAATATTTGTTTGCATGAGGAGCCCTGGAATCACCTCCCTTTCATCTCATACAAATCTCATACCTCATCTGCATAACGGCCACGTAATCCATGTAACCGTGACAATCTACTGTTATTATTCTTGACATGACTGGCACCCGTGACCAGTAAGAAGATCATAGTATTAGGAATTACATTGTAATTTAATAGGATCTCTATGGAGAAGATACGCTGCTGAAATCCAGCCTGGTGATTGGCTCATTGCTCTGAGGTTGTTGCTTGGAGATGTCACTAGGCATTAAAGCACTGTTCCCTATTGTAGTGTAGTCCCCAAGCATGTATCTAAAAGAACCCCTGTCTTTTTCATTGAGGATTGTACTAAATCATAATGATAATGCAAATAATTAGGTGGGTGCTTATATTTGTCCTATTTCACACATATACAATTGTGTATTATACTGTGATCATGCAAAATACTTTGTCCCTACTGTGTCCACCCACCATACAGACATCCACCATATCCAACACAGGCATCTATTCCGTAGTCTTGGAGAATCTCCAATCCATTGACTAAATCCCCTTTGAAACTCATGATTGAAATACTAGCCATGTTATACACTTTGCAGGTTGACATAAAACAAATGGAATCACTGGCTTCTCAGAGGGGCCTTTTGGGTGAAAATATGGACTAAGACTTTAGCCCCTCATATTACCGTACTTATGTTTCCAAGCAGCAATAATTCAGCTTCTTGTAGTAAATTGTAGACCTAAAATACTGACATCGTAACTGAACAAGGGAGAGTAAGCATTGTGGCCACATGATATATATATATACAGTATATAATGTCCTTAAGGAGCAGTGAAGTAGAAATCTTTATGTACATTCCCGAAAGCTTCCCCTCCTTAAGGAGTCTTTGATCCTGTACTGTTGACTATGGATCAGACTTTAATTTTAGCCTGAGTTTATCTCAGTAGAGCCCAGAGGCCCTTGTGTCTGAAAGAGATGACGGCTAAGTGGCTAAGTGGCCTAAGTGGCTCCCAATGTGTCCAATGGATGGACTGCAGAGCACTACAAGGTGACATCACAGAGTCAAATAAACGAACAGGGAAGTCAGAGATGGAGAACTGCCTGAGTTCTAAACAGTTTCCTTTTACCACAACTAAAGAGTAAACTTAGAAGGAAAAGTGTTACATTAAAAACTTCAGAAGTTTGCTCATTGACTACAAAAGCCCTTAACTGTTTTAGGACTAATCATTCAGGTAAACAATCAACTATCAACTATCCCATTGTACTGTGGATGGTATAACACCGGTGCACTCCCTGCACACACTCACTTGATAATGGGTTAGCCACGAATAACCATCTCAAGTCTTTGCTCTATGTGCGTTAGCATCTATTAGCATAGCCTTAGGGGAGCCCATTAAACCCTGTTCTACCATCGCAACACTACTCCATACTCATTACACAGATTCACGAAACATGTTTCCGTATGTATCTGTTTCTGTATCTTGCTGCGTCAATGGTTTTTCCCTTGGTACCAGTATCTGGGGCTCCCGAGAGGCACAGCGGTATAAGGCACTGCATCTCAGTGCTAGAGGTATCACTACAGACCATGGTTCGATTCCAGGCTGTATCACAACAGGCCGTGAGTGGGAGTCTCATAGGGCGGCACACAAATGGCCCAGCATCTAGGATTAGGGTTTGGCCGAGGTAGGCCTTCATTTTAAATAAGAATTTGTTCTTAACTGACTTACCAAGTTAAATAAATAACATTGAAAAAAATCTACTCTAATTCTTCCAATGACGTAGTAGGAACATTAGCAGACCAAACATCTCCCTCTTTGGATGAGAGTTGAATAAGAGAGTTATGTTTTAGTCTCTCTCGCCAGGCTCAGGGAACTCCACAACGCACTGTGAGAAGAAACTAGTCAAGATCACACTATCGTTTATTTTTATTTTGACTAGTTACTTGTAAGAAAAAAGAGGATTCTACCCTTCCTCTTCCATGGCAAACAGTAAGAACTTAGTCTTCTCCATGTTTGGTCTGTCATGTCCACACCACGGTTATGATATTCCTACTGTTTATGAGATCGAAATCATCACAATTCTGACACCCACATGGAAACACTGGGAAGAAACAGAGTGGACACATGAACTGTATACACAAGTACTGTAGATCCTATTGGTCATGATGTGTAACACTGAATGGGAACAAGTCATCTTGGTTAGAACAGATCCAGCTGCTATCACGGCCTAGCCCTGTTTCCTCATTGTGTAAACACATAAAAGAAAATACTCCATGAGTTGTATTTTCTATTACTGGAAAACAAGCAATGGAAATATGTTTGTGTATATTCCTTTGGTGTTTGGAACATGAGGGAACTATCAGTGATTACAAATGATGACATGGACCTTGTGAAATGATTTTGAGGAAGGTCAAATTGTGAAACACCAAACCAAATTCTCAAAACTGTCGAGAGCTTTAACCATTGTAACGGCAAAAGTTGCAAGGTTTTTAAAGGCATTCAGTAAGACATATGTTGCTGTCACCTCAGCTCTTCATGTTCGACAAGAGTTAAAAATAATTTGTTTTACGTTTACACAATTTTGCTGAACTTAATTCAAAACTCCCCTGGAACTCGTAGTCACCGTGCAAAAGCATATTCTGACAAATTACACAGTGAAGCCACTTCTTGACTGGAACATTTATTTTTCAGTTTTCTTCCAAATACACAGTAATTCTCTGGATTATTAAACTTGTAATCAACATACCACAGTTAAACATGATTTATTTAATAAATGTTCCTTGTTCTTCACAAGGAGATGATGTGAGAGCATATTTACTGAGATATGTAAGCAGTGAAAATGGTTTATAATATGTTATAATATGCTTAATCATGAGGCTCCAAAATGCAAAAATATGTGTTATTTTGCTCCAGGAGTCACACATGGTATACAGTACAGTCACACTGTTTTCCAAATGGCCTCTGCTCAACCACCACAAGCAAAAAGTCTAATAAATGCTAGTGTGAACCACTATCCTATAGGTTATATCCTTGAGTTTGGAATGAGAAGAAGAGGAGGTTCAGGTGTGTGTGTGTCTGGTAGCTGGAGAGTAGCTTTTCACATCCCACACACATCGACTGACAGACCTCGACTGGCAGACCTCGAACTGACAGCGAAACCGCATTACCGCTGGTAATCAATACAGGGATGACCAACCAGCCCCCACTGAGACACACACACTCACCAACCCCCACCTTACTGCTGCACATCTGACAAAAGACTCAGTTTAGAAACATACAAAAGGTCTACTACTCTGCATGGTAAAGAATCCTTCTGCTGCTGGGGTGGGATTTTATGTTACACTCTGGAACACTTGGCTATCATATCTCTGGAGTCTGTCTCAAAAATGTGATCAAAAAGTGTAAATGTTCCCAGTGATATCCCATTTGTGTCCGTCTGTACTTGATGCCTTTAAAGATGAGAGAAGAGCCAATGTTCCTCATGAAAGACTCAGTGGAAAGCTTTTAAGAGGAGTTGAACTTGTTGAAGATGAAACAGTTGATTTGGTCTATGAGCTGAACCAGGAGCGAGACCAGAGGAGGGCAGAATGCAGTCTGAGTAGAGAGATACTAGAGTATTAAAGAAGTATAGTATGAGTAGAGAGATACTAGAGTATTAAAGAAGTATAGTATGAGTAGAGAGATACTAGAGTATTAAAGAATTATAGTCTGAGTAGAGAGATACTAGAGTATTAAAGAAGTATAGTCTGAGTAGAGAGATACTAGAGTATTAAAGAAGTATAGTCTGAGTAGAGAGATACTAGAGTATTAAAGAAGTATAGTCTGAGTGGAGAGATACTAGAGTATTAAAGAAGTATAGTCTGAGTAGAGAGATACCAGAGTATTAAAGAAGTATAGTCTGAGTAGAGAGATACTAGAGTATTAAAGAATTATAGTCTGAGTAGAGAGATACTAGAGTATTAAAGAAGTATAGTCTGAGTAGAGAGATACTAGAGTATTAAAGAAGTATAGTCTGAGTAGAGAGATACTAGAGTATTAAAGAAGTATAGTCTGAGTGGAGAGATACTAGAGTATTAAAGAAGTATAGTCTGAGTAGAGAGATACTAGAGTTTTAAAGAAGTATAGTCTGAGTAGAGAGATACTTTTTATTTTATTTTTATTTAACCTTTATTTAACCAGGAAGGGCTCATTGAGATTTAAAATCTCTTTTTCAAGAGCGTCCTGGCCAAGATAGGCAGCACCAAGTCATTACAAAAATTACAGACAAACAACATGAAAAACTACAAGTAATCTAGTAAAGACCATAGAATTCACAAGAGTATAACAAAATCAAAAACAGCAAATTAAAAACATTGACAGGTCAGGGAATCAGCCTCAAAATCCTTCATCAGTGATTTAAAAACACCAATCGGGACAAGTTCTTCCAGTTTAAAATTATTTTGTAAGGTGTTCCAAGACGATGGCGCAGAGTACATAAAAGACCTTTTACCAAATTCAGTTCGAACATTTGGAACAGTTAGCAGGATAAAGGATAAGAGTACCCACCACATTTCTGAACAATAAAAATGCCCAAATAAAAAGGTAGTAAACCCAAAATGCCTTTGTAAATAAAAGTATACCAGTGACTGAGCCTACGAGTGACTAGAGAAGGCCAGCCAACCCTGGTATACAAAGTGCAGTGGTGCGTAAGGGTTTTGCAGTTTAAAATAAATCTCAAAGTGCCATGGTAAAGAGTGTCAATTGATCTCAAACACTGAG
>NC_052339.1:17017125-17027125 GCF_016432855.1 Salvelinus namaycush | reverse complement strand
TCCAGGGATGTTTCAGTGTTTCACCTTGTTATCCAGGGATGTTTCAGTGTTTCACCTTGTTATCCAGGGAGGTTTCAGTGTGTCACCTTGTTATCCAGGGAGGTTTCAGTGTGTCACCTTGTTATCCAGGGATGTTTCAGTGTGTCACCTTGTTATCCAGGGAGGTTTCAGTGTGTCACCTTGTTATCCAGGGATGTTTCAGTGTGTCACCTTGTTATCCAGGGAGGTTTCAGTGTGTCACCTTGTTATCCAGGGATGTTTCAGTGTGTCACCTTGTTATCCAGGGATGTTTCAGTGTGTCACCTTGTTATCCAGGGATGTTTCAGTGTTTCACCTTGTTATCCAGGGAGGTTTCAGTGTGTCACCTTGTTATCCAGGGATGTTTCAGTGTGTCACCTTGTTCTCCAGGGAGGTTTCAGTGTGTCACCTTGTTATCCAGGGATGTTTCAGTGTGTCACCTTGTTATCCAGGGAGGTTTCCGTGTGTCACCTTGTTATCCAGGGCTGTTTCAGTGTGTCACCTTGTTATCCAGGGAGGTTTCAGTGTGTCACCTTGTTATCCAGGGATGTTTCAGTGTGTCACCTTGTTATCCAGGGATGTTTCAGTGTATCACCTTGTTCTCCAGGGATGTTTCAGTGTGTCACCTTGTTATCCAGGGATGTTTCAGTGTGTCACCTTGTTATCCAGGGAGGTTTCAGTGTGTCACCTTGTTATCAGGGAGGTTTCAGTGTGTCACCTTGTTCTCCAAGGATGTTTCAGTGTGTCACCTTGTTATCCAGGGATGTTTCAGTGTGTCACCTTGTTATCCAGGGAGGTTTCAGTGTATCACCTTGTTATCCAGGGATTTTCCAGTGTGTCACATTGTTCTCCGGGGATGTTTCAGTGTTTCACACTAACAAGCTGTTTCAGAGATCCACTTTAGAGGAGCCTCCTTGACTCAAATGTTATGCTACATCATACAGCATACAGACTATACTCCTACGGCTACACACATTTAAGCACTAAGGCACAACAGGCAGTGCTGTATCATGGATACAGTCACAAGTAAATGGCATTGTTCGGCCTGACACGATAGCAACAGATTAAAATAACAACGAATTACATATTTCCATTAAAATGTTATTTTGATAAGTCAATCCATACAATTCCATTCTTCCACCAGAAGAAATCTGTTTGTTAGTTCTTTAGGTCATGTTGCTACAGACGCGACCTAGTCTTTCATTATTTTTGCAGAGCTGCTATCCAAAAGAACTGGTCATCTATTCTAAACAAAACGGTTGCTATGCAGGCTGGATAACGTTCTTGCCACATGCTAGCTAGCTAGCCAACTTCAGCTAACTCATCACGTCAAACACTGAACCTGAAATGACAGTACACTAGCTGCATTGCTTCCATTAACCCCCGCTGTACCATACTAAATGCTAGGCTGGAAGCAAGGTGAAATAACGTGCGAGTTGAGATCAATACAAGAGACGATTCAGACAGCAACATGAACATGATATTCTGATGGAGGCACAGTGATCATTTTCAGATGGAACCGTTAGCAGGCGTAGACGTGTCGCTGACGGCTAATACAGCACGGCTTGGAACGCTGCTCGTCCAATCAGCATCCAGGATCCAAACAACAAGTTTAATAAACATTCATAACACTCTCAGACATGTAACACGAATATGTCCTTTCACTCTCAGTGGGCCTCATAGTGTGTGCATAACTTTATCGTACGTGAGCTTGAATTTGAAGCAAGCTTTGTAACACATACAGTATTCAAAGGACATTCTCGGTAATGCAAGCTGGACATACCCTCTGTCATGTACATCAAGTGATTTCTACACACAAACGCTCTCTCTCTCTCTCTCTCTCTCTCTCTCTCTCTCTCTCTCTCTCTCTCTCTCGCTCACTCTCTCTCTCACACACACACATACACACCTACACACACATATACACTCTCTGGGCTCTCGAGTGGCGCAGCGTTCTAAGGCACTGCATCTCAAGTGCAAGAGGTGTCACTATAGTATCTGGTTCGAATCCAGGCTGTATCACATCTGGCCGTGATTGGGAATCCAAAAGGGTGGCGCACAATTGGCCCAGCGTTGTCCGGGTTTGGCCGGAGTAGGCTGTCATTGTAAATAAGAATTTGTTTTTAACTGCCTTGCCTGGTTAAATAAATAAATACACTGTGAATACAGTGTATATGTCATCACACCCTATGTGATTTCATACACTCACTGAGTAGAGAGATCCGACCACAACACTTCCTGCCTGCCGGCCTTCCTCTCTGTCTGCGTGCCCGGTAGGTTGGCCTGTCCCCGAAGTATCTATTACCCAGCAGCTGTCATCTGATACCCAACCCTGAGCATCCGCTGGCCTGGTTGGGCTGGAGAGAGGACTAACTGAAGGGCACTCCACTGCCACCAGCAGGGAGAGAGGGGGTGAGAGATGGAGGGAGACAGACAGAGGGAGAGAAAGAGAGCAGATATTGATTATTGTCTTCAGTGACTGTGATATATTTAACCATTCTTTGGTAAGGCAGATACTAAATCAACCACTATCCTCTCCTCTCTTCCCCTCACATCTCCTTTCTTCTCCTCTCTTCCCCTCTCCTCTCTTCCCCTCACCTCTCTTCCTCTCTCCTCTCTTCCCCTCTCTTCTCCTCTCCCCCCTCCCCTCTCTGCTTTGGCAAAGTGGGTGGGGTTATATCCTTCCTGTTTGGCCATGTCCGGGGGTATCATCGGATGGGGCGACAGTGTCTCCTGACCCCTCCTGTCTCAGCCTCCAGTATTTATGCTGCAGTAGTTTATGTGTCGGGGGGCTAGGGTCAGTTTGTTATATCTGGAGTACTTCTCCTGTCTTATCCGGTGTCCTTTGTGAATTTAAGTATGCTCCCTCTAATTCTCTCTTTCTCTCTTTCTTTCTCTCTCTCGGAGGACCTGAGCCCTAGGACAATGCCTCAGGACGACCTGGCATGATGACTCCTTGCTGTCCCCAGTCCACCTGGCCGTGCTGCTGCTCCAGTTTCAACTGTTCTGCCTGCGGCTATGGAACCCTGACCTGTTCACCGGACGTGCTACCTGTCCCAGACCTGCTGTTTTCAACTCTCTAGAGACCGCAGGAGCGGTAGAGATACTCTAAATGATCGGCTATGAAAAGCCAACTGACATTTACTCCTGAGGTGCTGACTTGCTGCACCCTCAACAACTACTGTGATTATTATTATTTGTGTTTATGAACATTTGAACATCTTGGCCATGTTCTGTTATAATCTCCACCTGGCACAGCCAGAAGAGGACTGGCCACCCCTCATAGCCTGGTTCCTCTCTAGGTTTCTTCCTAGGTTTTGGCCTTTCTATGGAGTTTTTCCTAGCCACTGTGCTTCTACACCTGCATTGCTTGCTGTTTGGGGTTTTAGGCTGGGTTTCTGTACAGCACTTTGAGATATCAGCTGATGTACGAAGGGCTATATAAATAAATTTGATTTGATTTGATTCTCCTCTCTTCCCATATCCTCTGTTCCCCTCACCTCTCCTCCCTTCTCTTCTCTTCTCCTCTCCACTCCTCCCCTCTCTTCCCATCTCCTCTCTTCCCCTCTCCTCTCTGCTCTTTACCTCTAACTTTTCCCCTCTCCTCTTATCTCCTCTCTTCCCTTCCCCTCTGTTCTCTTCTCCTCCCCTCACTTCCCATCTCCTCTCCTCTCTTCTGTTCTCCTCTCTTTTCTTCTCCTCTACTCCCCTCTCCTCTACATTCCTCTTCTCCCCGTCCTTATCCTCTCCACTGCTCTCCTCTCATCCTCTCTTCTCTTTTCCTCTCCTCTCCTCCTGAGGGCTGGTGTGGTCCAACATACATGGTTTCTGAACCAGCTGAGTTCATAGTCTCTGTGTGAGGAGGGAGACAGCAGGGCCACTGGCCACATCAAAGAGAGAGAGAGAAGGGGGAAAATAAGAAGAGAGGGGGGGCGCCGTTAAAGTGGAGTCAGGAACCGTTCATTAGTATCCTGTGGCGTACTTAATGATGTTTGCCCTCCTTTTCAAAATGCTGGTCAGGCAGGCATAAATGTGAACACATCTACAAACTCACCACTAGTAAACATATGATAGCTTTTAAGTCCCGATAAAGGAATTAAAACTCATGACAAAACAAATGTGTGCTTTCAACATGAACAAGCTAAATAGCACACCATAGGTAATATTAAGGCAATGACATTTATCAAAAATACATCCTCAGCTGGATCCTCTTTCATTTCTAATGGTTAAAATGTGTCTAAATCTGCCTCTGCTGACATTTCTTTTCAACCTCCACCGTGACATCATGTACAAAGAGCGAGCTGACAGTTCAATATTGACAACACACTGCTTGTCCTGAAGCGTGCTTAAACTGACTAAAGCATGTAGCCTACAGTACAGTACAGCACAGTGTGTGAACGCCAATCAGTGAACTCCGGGAATCTTGTTGAACTGTGGTCCGAGTTAGAGGCTGAATCATCTAAAGACTGTAATATGCCGTCTACAGCTGTGGTTGATGGAGTCTATGAGGTAATGTCTCCTCTCTATATCTTCCTATCATATCAGCTGATGTTAAAATAGGAAGTGCTGCCTGGATGTTTCCATATGGAGTCATATGATTGATGACCTACAGTATGGTCCCTCAGAGACATGCAGATGTACAAACGGTCTATTGGACAGATCAGACTTCTTTAGTTATGCCCTCACAGCAGAGTTAACAACATGTCAGTAGCTTCTGTTTATATTGGTGACCTGTCATTCTTTCCTCTGACAGAATGTGTCTCTAAAATGATAGAGATATTCTTCTGTTAGTCAGCACCTAACAAACGTTTTAGGTGTGTGTCAATATTCTTTCTTTGATTATGATAAAGAACATCAGAATAGAATTTCCAGACATAGACGATCAATCTCTATGTTCCCTATTCTCCGGGTCCTTCGACCTAAAATAAACGTTTGACTGAAGTTCCATGTGTGGATTTCTCATGCGATGGCTTGGTTAGAAAAAACCTGTTTAGCTCACGGCCAAGGTGTTTTCTGTAAATGTTCCATCCACAACGTGTTGCTTTCTCACGTATTACTTCACGTAAACGTTTGCGTGTATACAGATGGGCACTGAGACTCATAGACTGCATCATTACTGAATAGGGTTATTCATATCAAAACGAGAGGTGTTGTAGTTCTGTCAGCGGTGCTGTTCTGTCTGTCTGGGGCTGTTCTGTCTGTCTGGGGCTGTTCTGTCTGTCTGGGGCTGTTCTGTCTGTCAGCGTTGCTGTTCTGTCTGTCTGGGGCTGTTCTGTCTGTCTGGGGCTGTTCTGTCTGTCAGCGGTGCTGTTCTGTCTGTCTGGGGCTGTTCTGTCTGTCTGGGGCTGTTCTGTCTGTCAGCGGTGCTGTTCTGTCTGTCTGGGGCTGTTCTGTCTGTCTGGGGCTGTTCTGTCTGTCTGGGGCTGTTCTGTCTGTCAGCGGTGCTGTTCTGTCTGTCTGGGGCTGTTCTGTCTGTCTGGGGCTGTTCTGTCTGTCAGCGTTGCTGTTCTGTCTGTCTGGGGCTGTTCTGTCTGTCTGGGGCTGTTCTGTCTGTCAGCGTTGCTGTTCTGTCTGTCTGGGGCTGTTCTGTCTGTCTGGAGCTGTTCTGTCTGTCAGCGTTGCTGTTCTGTCTGTCTGGGGCATGGGGTCACGTAGAATGGAGAAACAACTCGCAAAAAACAACTGACCAGGCCACCAATATTGACATCTGGAATGAGCTGAAAGCACTGAGAAACATGGTGCACACCCTGACTAGTAAGGTGGACAACTTGGAGAGAGAGAATGCAGGTGCTGTAATAATACATATTTGTGCATAATTAAAATGTTTGTTCATTTACAGATCATCAGATTTACGAATGCTTTTTTCCCGTAATGCCAGAACAAGCAGTGGAGCTGTCAGCCCTTCAGACCAGACTGAGTCAGTGAGAGCCAGGTAGAGGAATTGAAGAAAGAGATCATATCAGGTTAAGTCTGGATCAAATGTAAACTAATGTGGTAGGTCAGTTGCAGTGAAGCAAAATGTAGAATTCAATCAGGATTAAAGTTGCTCCTACATAGTAATTCCACCAACTCAGTGGACTTGTGGTTAGAGTGTCTGCCCTGGATTGGAAGGTTGGGAGTCATACCAAAGACTGTAAAAATGGGACCCAATGTCTTCTTCGCATTCAGCATTAAGGAGATAAATTGGGAGTAATGCCCTGCAATAGACTAGCATCCTGTCCAGAGGGTTGTACTTGTACATCAAGCTGCCTCACATTACAGAAACAGGAGATGGGCTCCTGCTCCTGTGAACCGTTCTGGCTTGCAGAAGCCTTGGCTTGTAAGGCTACCACTAACATAAAATCCATTAACCCCCCAAAAATTGGAAAACTGTTTAAAGCTATTGTTGTTTATGATTTCAACACAAGCTGCAGAACAGGCAGTTATGCAGGCCAGAGTGACAGCCATTGAGAACATCATAGAGGGAACTGGAGAGCAAGAACACAGGTACTGTAAAACAAATATACGCAGTATCCAGTAAGTATGGAAATCTGTGGAAAATCCAGAGGTTCACACAAACTAACCCAATGTGTTTCCTCTACCATAACCTACAGACACACCACCACCTTCTCTGCTGGTTTGATTGATTTAGTTGATGAACATATAGGGCCCTTTGGTGTTAACCAGGCTTCCCAACTGATCTTCACAAGTGTAATCACCAACATTGGAGCAGCATACAATGCAAAGACTGGTAAGTACATTGTGTTCACCACCAATACAGCTGCAATTTACATGAACACAGTGATTATTGGGAACAAGAATACGGATGCATTTAGTCTGAAGGGTGCCAGTGACCTTAAAGGTTCTGGTGAGCATGTGTCCAATGCATTTATTCTAGAGCTGGAGGAGGTGGATGTGATCTCCACAGTCCTTCCCCAACACATGGAACTCTATGATACCATGTTTTTCTACAACACATTCAGTGGCTTCCTGCTCTTCCCTTTGTGAGGGGGACACCATCAATGTGCTTAGGGCCCCTGAGGTTCCAAAATGACAATGAGACAAATAATCATGGTTTCAATAATTGGACATTGCAATAAACATATATAAAACTGTCGAACTACTATGTATTTAGTAATAGAATGAAATCAACGTATGGTTGAAATGATGTATGTGCTACAAAACATGACCCTTCCTGGATGTTGTAGTCGCTATCATAATAAAATGACACATACAGGATTGTTTTTGTATACTTTTTATATAGAGCACCTTTCCTATATAAGTAGTCATGTGACAGCTGTCTCATCTAACCAACGCTCCCCTTCACTCTCGGAGCTACCCAGTATTTCTACATGACACACACAGTATGTCTACATGACAGATGTACTGAACATATGTTTTGCAATGAAGTGAAAAAAAGTACTGCAGATTGCATCTGTGTGTGTTTTCCCAATGCTATGATGTGAGAGCAGGGGAAATGCAAACACGGCTATAGCAGACAGAGACTAGGCTAGGGTTGAATAGTGGGAACCGGCTTCCCGAGATTTACCTCCCAAACCCACTCCCTTTTCCCGGGATCAATAACTGCGAGAAACCAGTAAATTACACTGCATGGCCAAAAGTATTCATCAGACATCTCATTCCAAAATAATGGGCATTAATAATATGGAGTTGGTCCCCCCTTTGCTGCTAAAACAGCCTCCACTCTTCTGGGAAGGCTTTCCACTAGATGTTGGAACATTGCTGCAGGGACTTGCTTCCATTCAGCCACAAGAGCATTAGTGAGGTCGAGCACTGATGTTGGGCGATTAGACCTGGCTCGCAGTCGGCGTTCCAATTAATTCCAAAGGTGTTTGATGGGGTTGAGGTCAGGGCTCTGTGCAGGCCAGTCAAGTTCATCCGCATCGATCTCGACAAACCACTTCTGTACGGACCTCGCTTTGTGCACGGGGGCATTGTCATGCTGAAACAGGAAAGCGCCTTCCCCAAACTGTTGCCACAAAGTTGGAAGCACAGAATCGTCTAGAATGTCATTGTATGCTGTAGTGTTAAGATTTCCCTTCACTGGAACTAAGGGGCCTAGCCCAAACCATGAAAAATAGCCCGAGACCATTATTCCTCCTCCACCAAACTTTACAGTTGGCACTATGCATTGGGGCAGGTAGCGTTCTCCTGGCATTTCCACTGCTCCAGAGTCCAATGGCGGCGAGCGTTATACCACTCCAGCCAATGCTTGGCATTGCGTATGGTGATCTTAGGCTTGTGTGCGGCTGCTCGGCCATGCAAACCCCTTTCATGACGCTCCCGACGAACAGTTCTTGTACTGACATTGCTTCCAGAGGCAATTTGGAACTCGGGGCAGCTCTAGCAGGGCAGAAATTTGACAAACTGACTTGAAAAAGGAAAGGTGGCATCCTATGACGGAGCCACGTTGAAAGTCACTGAACTCTTCAGCAAGGTCATTCTACTGCCAATGTTTGTCTATGGAGATTGTATGGCTGTGTGCTCGATTTTATACACCGGTCAACAACGGGTGTGGCTGAAATAGCCACACCCGTGATAGAATCCAGTCATTTGAGAGGTGTCCACATACTTTTGCATATATAGTGTATAATAAATTATTTCTATGAACAGCATGACATGAAATGGATCTGTTAAATTATATGCAATGTCTAAACTGGCTATTCTACGGGCCACGGCCTACTCTCTGCTATCAGCATGATCAATTATCAATGCTCAGGGTTGACAGGCAGCACATCTCAGTAGCCTATGGATGGAAGTTCAAAATGCATGTATCACATCATGGTAACTTTTTTCTTGTGAAAGGTAGGACTATATTGCAACAATATTGCCATGTGTATTTCTGCCCCATGTGAAGACAACATGTAAAAGCCTGGTTTCTAACGGTAGAAGGTGAATGACATGCAGATTCTCCCATTTCCTGTTCTCTCCGCTCCATTACCACCTGAAGAGCTTGGTAGAGTCCCAAATGGCACCCTATTCCCTGCATAGCACACTACTATTGAACTGGGCCCTTGGGCTCTGATCAAAAGTAGTGCACTATATAGATACGGTGCCATTTGGGACGCAGGCCTAGCCTGGCGTGGCAGGTATTATAGCCAGGGCAACCATCTGACTTTATGGCTATCCAATTCCATGTGCACAGAGTGGAACCCACTCGACTGACTAGAGAAGATCTATTGCATTGCTAAGAATTAGATTTGAATGTACAGTGTGTGTCAAGAATACAGCATAACACCAAATCAAATGAAGGGCCATCTATTCTATACTGCACTTAAGGTTGAGGCCAGAACATCCAAAATGCTTCTATTGGAACTAAATAAGCAAACGCCCGAACAGAACCAGTTCATCACAGATCAATGACATATCAACATACAGTAACTCCTTTACAACAAGAAGGTGTGGGGAGGGAGAGAGAGAGGAAGAGAGAGAGATCTGGCAAATACTTGAATCAGTTATAGAACCCATTGCCCGTTATGGTTGTGAGGTCTGGCGTCCGCTCACCAACCAATTATTCACAAAATGGGACTAACACCAAATTGAAACTCTGCATGCAGAATTCTGCAAAAATATCCTCTGTGTACAACATAAAACACCAAATAATGCATGCAGAGCAGAATTAGGCCGATACCCGCTAATGATCAAAATCCAGAAAAGAGCCGTTAAATTCTACAACCACCTAAAAGGAAGCGATTCCCAAACCTTCCAATAACAAAGCCATCACAAAGCCATCACATTACAGAGAGATGAACCTGGAGAAGAGTCCCCTAAGCAAGCTGGTCCTGGGGCTCTGTTCACAAACACAAACAGACCCCACAGAGCCCAAAGACAGCAACACAATTAGACCCAACCAAATGAGAAAACAAAAAGATTATTACTTGACACACTGGAAAGAATTATTAAAAAAACAGAGCAAACTAGAATGCTATTTGGCCCTAAAAAGAGAGTACACTGTGGCAGAATACCTGACCACTGTGACTGA
>NC_052339.1:16884625-17012125 GCF_016432855.1 Salvelinus namaycush | reverse complement strand
GTCCTAATCATTCAAAACGTGACCTCACGCCAATTAACATAAGCAGAGTAAGGTGTTTACATGTCCTAATCATTCAAAACGTGACCTCACGCCAATTAACATAAGCAGAGTAAGGTGTTTACATGACTATTTCAGTACTCGGCATACTGCCACAATCAGTATGATATCAAATTATTGGTCTGCATGTAAACGTACTCAGTGCATGAATCCTGTTGCTTACCTTTCCAAAGTCCCGCACATCAAACAAGTCGAAGGCCTCAAAGAGTTCACTCTTCTTCATGCCAAATATCTCATAGCAGGCGGAGAGAAATGTCCTGATGTTCTTCAAGCACAGGAACTGGAAACAGAGTAAAGGGGGATATTTTGATTATTAGTTGGATGATAATATAAGATGATTGACCATACAGTCACACAAAGTAAAATGAGTCACTTTATTCTGATGACAGACTTGCTTCACTGCATAGCTCGATCTCATATTAAATGCGTATTTATTTAAGTCTAGACAGAAATGTAAGCCGATTTGAGAAATCCCTGTCTATTCAACGTCTTCTCAGAATCAGACTCCAGTCTCACTATTATCATTTATCAACGCTGGTCCTGACCTGTTTGCCACAAACTGTCAAGAGGGCCTAAACATTTATATTGAAAAGTTGGAGGCCAGAAGAGGCTCATGTCTGGTTCACACTTCAACATGGCTGCCACACAACACATTCCCATTCCACCTGGCTTTGACAATAAACATACTGCCATTGTTGTATATGTGAAAATGACAGAGTCAAATCAAATCAAATGTTATTTGTCACATGTTCCCGAATACAACAGGAGTAGACCTTACAGTAAAATGCTGACTAAGAAGCGCTTAACCAACAATGCAGTTTTAAGAAAGTATTTACTAAAATAAACTGAAGTTGAAAAAAATAGAAATACAAAAATAAGAAAAATAGAAAAATAACAAATAATTAAGGAACAACAATCAAATAACAGTAGCGAGGCTATATACAGCGGGTACCGGTACAGAGTCAATGTGCGAGGGCACCGGTTAGTCGAGGTAATTGAGGTAATATGTACATGTAGGTAGAGGTAAAGGGACTATGCATGGATGATAAACAGCAGCGTAAAAATGGGGGGTGGGGTGGGGACAACGCAAATAGTCCGGGTAGCCATTTGATTAGCTGTTCAGGAGTCTTATGGCTTGGGGGTAGAAGCTGTTAAGAAGCCTTTTGGACCTAGATTTGGTGCTCCGGTACCGCTTGCTGTGCGATAGCAGAGAGAACAGTCTATGACAGTGTGGTGCCAGGACAACAACCTCTCTCTCAATGTGAGCAAAGCAAAGGAGCTGATCGTGGACTATAGGAAAAGGAGGGCTGAACATGCCCCCATTAACATCGATGGGACTGAAGTGGAGTGAGTCGAAAGTTTCAAGTTCCTTGGTGTCCATATCACCAACAAACTATCCATGGTCCAAACACACCAAGACAGTTGTGGAGAGGGCACGACAACACCTTTTCCCCATTAGGAGACTGAAAAGATTTGGCATGGGTCCGCAGATCCTCAAAACGTTCTACAACTGCACCATCGAGAGCATCCTGACTGGTTGCATCACCGCCTGGTATGGCAATTGCTCAGCATCTGACCGGAAGGCGCTACAGAGGGTAGTGCGTATGGCACAGTACATCACTGATCCAAGCTTCCTGACATCCAGAACCTCTATACTGGGCGGTGACTCCACGGAAAGCTCCTTCTGGCCTTCTTCAGCCACTTCTTCAGCCACTACATGGGCTTGCTCCTACCTATCTTTCCGATTTGGTCCTGCCGTACATACCTACTCGTACGCTACGGTCACAAGACGCAGGCCTCCTAATTGTCCCTAGAATTTCTAAGCAAACAGCTGGAGGCAGGGCTTTCTCCTATAGAGCTCCATTTTTATGGAATGGTCTGCCTACCCATGTGAGAGACGCAGACTCGGTCTCAACCTTTAAGTCTTTACTGAAGACTAATCTCTTCAGTGGGTCATATGATTGAGTGTAGTCTGGCCCAGGAGTGTGAAGGTGAACGGAAAGGCTCTGGAGCAACAAACCGCCCTTGCTGATGTAAGAAGGGCTATATAAATAAATTTGATTTGAAATTTGATTTGACTACCGGTTCCTCATCGTCCCTGTTCCCATATCTCTCTGGACTTCGTCACTGGGCTTCCCCCATCTGATGGCAACACCATCATTCTGACAGTGGTGGATCGGTTCTCTAAGGCTGCTCATTTCATCCCTCTCCCCAAACTTCCCTCTGCCAAGGAAAGGGCCCAGCTCATGGTGCAGCACGTCTTCCAGATCCATGGACTCCCGGTGGATATGGTTTCCGATCGGTGTCCTCAAATCTCATCTCAGTTTTGGAAGGCGTTCTGCACCCTAATTGGGGCGTCGGCCAGCCTATCCTCCGGATTCCATCCCCAGTCGAAGGGCCAGTCGGAGTGAGCTAACCAGGACCTGGAGACCACCCTAAGATGTCTGGCCTCAACCAACCCCACTACCTGGATCCGACAACTAGTCTGGGTGGAGTATGCCTGGAACACCCTTCCCTGTTCAGCTACGGGACTCCCCTTTTGAGTGCACCATGCGGTATCAACCTCTGCTCTTCCCAGAACAAGAACTAGAAGTCAACGTACCCTCGGCCCAGATGTTCGTCCCCGCTGTTGACGTACCTGGAGAAGAGCTCGGGTAGCACTTCTCAAGACCAACTCCAGGTATCGTCAGCAAGCAGATCACCACCGGACTCCAATTCCCCCCTACCGCATTGGGCAGAGGGTATGGCTGTCCACACGGGACCTGCCCCTTCGGGTAGAGTCCCGAAAACTGTCCCCCGTTTCATTGGTCCGTTTTCCATCTCTAGATTCCTTAGTTCCACTGCTGTCCGTCTCTTGTTACCCCGTACCCTCCTCATTCACCCTACGTTCCATGTGTCTAGGATTAAGCCCGTGTCTCACAATCCTTTGTCTTCTGTCCCCAGGACCACCCCCCCTCCCCGTATCATTGATGGCCATCCGGCATACACGGTGAGACGTCTCCTGGGTGTTCGACCAAGGGGCAGGGGTTTCCAGTACCTGGTTGACTGGGAGGGTTACGGCCCGGAGAAGAGGTGATGGCTTCCCGCTAGAGACATCCTGGATTCAGCCCTCATCACCGACTTCCACCACTGACACCCCGGTCAACCAGGTATGCGCCCAGGTAGGACGCCGGGTGGCGTCCCTAGAGGGGGGGTACTGTCACACCCTAATCAGTTTCACCTGTCCTTGTTATTGTCTCCATCCCCTCCAGGTCTCGCTTGTTATCCCTGGTGTATTTATCCCTGTGTTTCCTGGCTCTCTGTGCCAGGTTGTCTTGTATGTTCCAAGTCAACCAGCGTGTTTTTCCCATGCTCCTGCCTTTTCTATTCTCTTTTACTAGACCTCCCGGTTTTGACCCTTGCCTGTTTTCTGGACTCTGTACACGTCGGCCTGACCATTCTGCCTGCCCTGACCTCGAGCGTGCCTGCCACACTGTACCTCCTGGAGTCTGAACTGGTTTCAACTTTTTGCCTGTCCACAACCATTCTCTTGCCTACCTCTTTTGGATATAATAAATATCAAAGACTCAAACCATCTGAGTCCCGTGTCTGCATCTGGGTCTCACCTCGTACCCTTATATCGTCGGAGGGCATAGCGGGATTTCTTATAAGCGTCTGGGTTAGAGTCCCGCTCCTTGAAAGAGGAAGCTCTACCCTTTAGCTCAGTGAGGATGTTGCCTATAATCCATGGCTTCTGGTTGGGGTATGTATGTACGGTCATTGTGGGGACGACGTCATCAATGCACTTATTGATGAAGCCAGTGACTGATGTAGTTTACTCCTCAATGCCATCGGAAGAATCCCGGAACATATTCCAGTGTGTGCTAGCAAAACAGTCCTGTAACTTAGCATCTGCGTCATCTGACCACTTCCTTATTGAGCGAGTCACTGGTACTTCCTGCTTTAGTTTTTGCTTGTAAGGAGGAATCAGGAGGATAGAGTTATGGTCAGATTTGCCAAATGGAGGGTGAGGGAGAGCTTTGTATGCATCTCTGTTTGTGAGTAAATAAGTTTTTTTCCCGCTGGTTGCACATTTAACATGCTGGTAGAAATTAGGTAAAAACGGATTTAAGTTTTCCTGCATTACAGTCCCCGGCCACAAGGAGAGCCGCCTCTGGATGTGCATTTTCTTGTTTGCTTATGGCCTTATACAGCTCGTTGAGTGTCGTCTTAGTGCCAGACTCACGTATAACTGTCTAAGTCCAGAAACTTTGTTGAGTTTGAAAATGGATGGGGCTATTGTCTGTCTAAAAGTGCAGCCTGACATCCTGACAGAATCAAATAAGTCAAGACTCCATCCAGTATTATTAATAAGAAGATCGTTTACTGACTTGCCAAACCTTTCTGCCTAGTGCACATCCCAAATCTGAAGTAATTAACCTAATGTAGATCAATAGACAGGCCTCTTCCAATCCAGATCAGTCTCCGACAGAACCGCACATAGGCAGAGTCAGTAGCCTCAAACCCTGCCACATAACGTTGGCTGAATAAAAATTGATTTAGTGAAGCTAAAATGCTGACGCGATGGATGCTACTGCCGTCTTACAGTTGAGTAGATGGGAGAGGTGAACATCACACTCAGTGTAATCTTAACCTTTTGATCAGAGTGCTGTGTCTGGGACAGAGACAAACGAGGAGGCCCGTTAAGATAATTGGCTGACATAAAACATGGTTGACACATAGTGGGTTAGCTACTCTGTGATAAACTCTGGATGAAAGAGAGGATGTTGTCATAGACTGTTTTATAGGAGGATGCTGTTGGCACACCCCTGTCATTACTAAATTAGACTATAGGTAGCCTAGTGGTTAGAGCTTCGGCCTTGTAACCAAAAGGTTGCAAGATCGAATCCCGGAGCTGACAAGGTAAAATCTGTTGTTCTGCCCCTGAACAAGGCAGTTAACCCACTGTTCCTAGGCCGTCAAGGAAAATAAGAATTTGTTCTTAACTGACTTGCCTAGTTAAATAAAGGTAAAATAAAAATCCCAACCAGATCTGAGCTGCAATGCTCTCTCATCTGTAACAATGCATTGTGTACTTGTTCATTTCTGTAGCAATATGCTGCTTCTCTGCAGGTTTTGAGAATTGCAGGATAATTGACATTTATGAATTGCATGGTCATTGACATCATGAAATGTGCATATTTAAACCATATCGCCAAATGATGGACTTAAGTCACTCAACACAGGATATCCCCAACAACGAATGAACATAGTAGTTATATGGTTATATGCTGATGGTAACATCCTCCAATACAAGACTTAATCACAACAGGCTGTTAGAATGACATCAGTCCTCACAAACACGTACTGATGTACAGTGAATAACCAGTAACCAGGGCCGTTTTCAGGGCTGTACTGAAACCCTTCAGAGATGGGGTTGTTTGCTTACTTCTTTTTCGTTTGGTCTTGACTCACAGGCAGGCTTTCACAGGAAGTGTTATTTATCGGTTGTTCTCTCTCTCCCTCTCTCATTTTTACAACAGCACAGCTGTTGTCTGTGTGATACTGTTGTCTGTGTGATGCTGTAACTCTGCTAGGCACGACAGTAGATGCAGTCAACGAGTCTGGGTTACTAGAACAGTGTTACAATACTAGTAAACAATGCATTGTTAAAAACAGAATACACAAGTCAAACAACTGAGAGAGGAAAAGTCATCTTTCTCTATTCATTATAACAGTTTCTCTATTCATATTTCTCTATCCAATATTTAGCTATCCTCCTGAACTGTGGCACGAGATCAGAGCCGTCTGTGAAGATGATGATGGGCACAAACATCAAATATTAAATTCTGCTCCACTCAAATCGCATCAGGCATTACAGATGACTTCACAAGAAAGGCCTTGGGGCAGAAAACCCCAGATAAGACAGTCAGAGTGAAGGGCACGCAGGCAGCTAGTAAATAATGTTGAATGTTTACACTTGTATGCATGCCGTTTTATCTGAGGAGCACATCTTGGAGACGGCCGCCCGGGGGCTTCTGAGCAACCCGAAGAGCTTTAGTATCTGAAGGAAACAGCAGCCTCACAGAAAGGCATCTGAAACCCACAGCACTAGGCTCAGTGGGCTGAAACCCGTTCTGTAGCACTGGGGTGAAGCATGCTGGGTGCAGGGAGGGACGGGGGTGGTGAGGAAGCACCAGGGAGGCTCGGGATCGTTTCACACTGAGCTGTTTTCTGCATTGGGAACACTCAGCCCCCTAAGGCTCTTGTACAGTACAGAAAGAGGCCTGACTGGTGTGGGTACCCTCAAAACCATCCTCCTTACATGGAATGATGATTTCACACCACGGCTTATTGTTGCATCCCGGCAGACACCTCCCGAATCAGTGAGCCTTGACTGAGCATGGAAACATGGGCCTGTGTCAGAGAGTGTGTGTGTGTGTGTGTGTGTGTGTGTGTGTGTGTGTGTGTGTGTGTGTGTGTGTGTGTGTGTGTGTGTGTGTGTGTGTGTGTGTGTGTGTGTGTGTGTGTGTGTGTGTGTGTGTGTGTGTGTGTGTGTGTGTGTGTGTGTGTGTGTTAACCTGTAGAGTAGGGAAGGGGACCAGGAAGGATGCAAGGGTAAGTGTAGGGAGAGTTCACCACATCACTGTACAATGAAGGTGTAGCATTTCATATCTGAAGCACCATGCCAAAACCATCTGCAGAAATAAGACAAAGAGAAAATGGTTTCTACCACCATCCAATCCCACATTCTGCTTTTCAAGTCATGTGGTATTGCTGTGTTGAATCTGTTCAGAGCGCTTTAGCTCCATAATAAGGATCTTATTTCGTTCTGCTTATGTATTCCCTTCAATACGCTCCAAAGCTCCATGGCAACCACAGTGTGGGGTTCTTTTAAAACCCCAGTGTGTATTGTATGTAGCCTAGCCTACCAGCTACTACCTAATCAAATCCTACTCTATTTGGTCTAAAATCTCCCACATGAAAAGCCAAACTGAGTTAGACTCATCTCATCTCTTTTGGTTAATGAGTGTCAATTAACAGCCGGTTAGATGGCCGACTCTGTCACAGAGGAAGCAGAGGACGTACTGATGTACAGTGAATGAGATTAGAGACCTGAGAGGCCTCTTTCTGTTTGTCCTTTCACTCAATCTGATATGCCCACAGACAACCCAGCCCAGCCAACAGGGAGCGAGAGTGCCAGGCTGCATCTGAAATGGCAACTGATTCCCTGTATAGCGCACTATTGACCAGAGCCATATCGGCCCTGGTCAAAAGCAGTGCACTATGTAGGGAATAGGGTACCATTTAGATGCAGCCTCTGTCTGCTACTAGCCTGGAATCCAAACTGATACAATGGTCAAATGGAGCATATGAGTTTGGATTCCAGGCTAGTGTGCTACTGCTTGGAGCATCCGACATAGACAAGACAGATAGAACAATGGTTTAACTATAGCCCTGTAGCAATGAATACCATCGTATTCAACAGGGTATTGAATCAGAATGACATAACCCCTGCATGCTTTCGCTATGACTCATACCTACTGTATCTTATGACCGTCTCTTGAGATTGTGTCAGGTGAGAAGAAATGGTGTCATATGAAACCCTATAGGAGGAAAACAGAGGGCCACGGACCATGGTAATGTATAGCTTAATGTATGGGCCTATGACATGGAAACAGATCACCAGGGTTCCATCCAAAATGGCACACCCTATTCCCTATGTAGTGCAGTACTTTAGACCAGAGCCATATGGGCATTACATAAGGAATAGGGTGTCATTTGGGACACAGGCCAGACCTGAGGTACTGTATATGTCACATACATTGATGTGAGAGCTGGGACCTGTTCTCAGCTGTGTCATCAGGAAACCTGAGTTGGAGTGTAGGCGAATGAATATGTGCTGACTGCAGAGGAACATCTGTCCGCCTTTTACAACCAGGTCCAGCTAAGGGTCAAACCCAGCCAGAAGACAGACAGCTAAAACAGCAGGATGCACAATCCAGAGATACACCCCCTCAGATTGTACTCTGTCCATAAACCTCCTAGGCAGTGGATAGTAGACTCCATACTACACACTAGACTCCAGTAACTGCCACAGAATGACGTATTTCTCTCACACCCAGTCTGAAGGATAATACTCATCAGTGCAGTCTGCACTCGAATCAAAAAACTAACTGAGACATACGCCAGCAATTCATTTATTCGGGCAGCAGGTAGCCTAGCAGTTAAGAGCGTTGGGCCAGTAACCGAAAGGTATGCTATCCACTCCCTCTAGTGGTGTGGGGGCTGTGCTTTGACAAAGTAGTTGGGGTTATATCCTGCCTGGTTGGCCCTGTACGGGGGTATCGTCGGACGGGGCCACAGTGTCTCCCAACCCCTCCTGTCTCAGCCTCCAGTATTTATGCTGCAATAGTTTATGTGTCGGGGGGCTAGGGTCAGTCTGTTATATCTGGAGTATTTCTCCTGTCTTATCCGGTGCCCTGTGTGAATTTAAGTATGCTCCCTCTAATTCTCTCTTTCTCTAATTCTCTCTATCTTTCTCTCTCTTTCTCTCAGAGGACCTGAGCCCTAGGACCATGCCTCAGGACTAGGATGACTCCTTGCTGTCCCCAGTCCACCTGGTCGTGCTGCTAATCCAGTTACAACTGTTCTGCCTGCGGCTATGGAACCCTGACCTGTTCCCCTGGACGTGCTACCTGTCCCAGACCTGCTGTTTTATCTCTCTCTACTGCTGTCTCTAACTCTGACTGATCGGCTATGAAAAGCCAACTTACGTTTACTCCTGAGGTGCTGACCTGTTGCACCCTTGACAACCACTGTGATTATTATTATTTGACCCTGCTCGTCATCTATGAACATTTGAACATCTTGGCCATTTTCTGTTATAATCTCCACCCGGCACAGCCAGAAGAGGACTGGCCACCTCTCAGAGTCTGGTTCCTCTCTAGGTTTCTTCCAAGGTTCCTGCCTTTCTAGGGAGTTTTTCCTAGCCACCGTGCTTCTACATCTGCATCGCTTGCTGTTTGGGGTTTTAGCCTGGGTTTCTGTATAGCACTTTGTGACATCGGCTGACGTAAAAAGAAAAAGAATACCATCTGTTGATGTGTCATTGAGCTAAGAACTTAACCCTCATCTTCTCCAGGGGCGCCGTACTACTTAACAGCATATTACACTGCACCTATCTGATGTATGTTACAACAAAACACATATTTTGTATTCACTTTCATTACTCATCCCTAAGGCTACAGGGAGAGAGAGATTGAGAAATCAAGAGTGAGAGACAGAGAGGAGGGGTCGAGAGAGATCATAACTTTCTCCCTGACTCTTCTATTTAACAGTACAGACTTATTTAACGCAGCACTGACAGGCACAGCTCTTCATGACAGCCCTGTTTCATTACATTATTAATGAGAGATGACGGATTGGCCTCAGCTGGCCGGCCTGCTAGCTACGGTCCACAGTAGCTGATCCAAACCCAGGGACATACAGTAGGCTGCGTTCCAAATTGCACCCTATTCCCTTTATAGTGCACTACTTTTTTTTTTACCAGTACACAGAAGTAGTGCACTATATAGGGAATAGGGTGGGATTTGGGACACACACACAGACTAATAACATTTGGCGTCTCCAACGCCTCTTATATGCTTTCATGTACAGTCCGAGGTATTTCAAAAGGGTGGGAAGTCGCCCATAAAGAGTAACAACGTTTCTATATCTTTCGGCATTTTCCATGAAATGTTTCCCAACCCACATCCACCTGAAGCTAGAGGTTATGTATGTGTACACCTTGATGGATAGCAGTACAGTTTATGTTATTTGGTGCGATCCAGGTGCTCTGTCTTGTCTGTTTACGGAGTGGGTCAAGTGATGCAGAAATTCTGTGATGGGGTCATGAGAGACGGAGGGTTGGGATAGTTTGGCTGGGATGTGGTGGAGGCCAGAGAGATTCATGGGTAAATGTCCTTCATGGCAATCTTCACAGTAAAGTAGTGTGTTGGCCAGGCATGGGTATGTCAATATTCACAGGACAGTAGTGTGTTGACCAGGCCAGGGTATGTAAATCTTCACAGAACAGTAGTGTGTTGGCCAGGCCAGGGTATGTAAATCTTCACAGGACAGTAGTGTGTTGGCCAGGCCAGGGTATGTAATTCTTCACAGGACAGTAGTGTGTTGGCCAGGCCAGGATATGTAAATCTTCACAGGACAGTAGTGTGTTGACCAGGCCAGGGTATGTAAATCTTCACAGGACAGTAGTGTGTTGACCAGGCCAGGGTATGTAAATCTTCACAGGACAGTAGTGTGTTGGCCAGGCCAGGGTATGTAGCGCTTCACAGGACAGTAGTGTGTTGACCAGGCCAGGGTATGTAAATCTTCACAGGACAGTAGTGTGTTGACCAGGCCAGGGTATGTAAATCTTCACAGGACAGTAGTGTGTTGACCAGGCCAGGGTATGTAAATCTTCACAGGACAGTAGTGTGTTGGCCAGGCCAGGGTATGTAGCGCTTCACAGGACAGTAGTGTGTTGACCAGGCCAGGGTATGTAAATCTTCACAGGACAGTAGTGTGTTGACCAGGCCAGGGTATGTAAATCTTCACAGGACAGTAGTGTGTTGACCAGGCCAGGGTATGTAAATCTTCACAGGACAGTAGTGTGTTGACCAGGCCAGGGTATGTAAATCTTCACAGGACAGTAGTGTGTTGGCCAGGCCATGGCATGTAGAGCTTCACAGCACAGTAGTGTGTTGGCCAGGCCAGGGTATGTAAATCTTCACAGCCCAGTAGTGTGTTGGCCAGCCCAGGGTATGTAAATCTTCACAGGACAGTAGTGTGTTGACCAGGCCAGGGTATGTAGAGCTTCACAGCACAGTAGTGTGTTGGCCAGGCCAGGGTATGTAGAGCTTCACAGCACAGTAGTGTGTGTTAGGGGACACATAAACCTTTACTGTTCATCAGCTGTAATGACCTGATCCAAGGCTCTCCCTCTCCAGCCTCTCTGTTCTCTCGGAAGAGGCAAGGCGTACGACCATCGTCTTCTCACTGGAGCATGAATACTGTCTGTCCGCCCCCCCCTCCTCCTCCTACTCCTCACATCTCATCCTCCTCCTTGTCCCCCCACTCCCCCTCCCCTCCTCCTCCTCCTCCCCATCCAGTAAAATATCATACGTTTGGTTTCCAGCTGCAGGGGGTGTGTGAGACAGGTCAACTGGTGTCTGACCCTGCGTTCATGTGTGTCTGTGCGAGCGTACCATAGTGTGCTTCTGTATGTAATTATTAACACTCTTCTCCACCACAGGTATATACGGTGCATTTGGAAAGTATTCAGACGCCTTGACTTTTTCAACATTTTGTTATGTTACAGCCTTATTCTAAAATGTATTACATTTAATGTTTTCCTCATCAATCTACACACAATACCCCATAATGACAAAGGGAAAACAGGTTTTTAGAACATTTTGCAAATGTATTAAAAATAAAAATTAGACATACCTTATTTACATAAGTGTCACGCCCTGACCGTAGATTGCTTTGTATGTTTCTATTTTTAGTTTGGTCAGGGTGTGATGTGGGTGGGTATTCTATGTTGTAGGTCTAGGTTTTCTATTTCTATGTGTTTGGCCTGGTATGGTTCTCAATCAGAGGCAGCTGTCTATCGTTGTCTCTGATTGAGAGCCATACTTAGGTAGCCTGTTTTCCCACTTTTGTTAGTGGGTGGTTATTTTCTGGTTAGTGTTTGTTGCACCTTACAGAACTGTTTGTTTATCGTGTTGTTGTTTTGTTAGAGTGTTCATATTTATTAAAATAACGTATTATGAATACTTACCACTCTGCACCTTGGTCCTCTTCTCCTTCTCCCGATGACGTTCGTTACAATAAGTATTCAGACACTTTGCTATGAGACTCGAAACTGAGCTCAGGTGCATCCTGTTTCTACAACATGATTGGAGTCCACCTGTGGTAAATGTAATAAATTGGACATGATTTGGAACGGCACACACATAAGGTCCCGCAGTTGACAGTGCATGTCAGAGCAAAAAACAAGACATGAGGTCAAAGGAATTGTCCATAGAGCTCTGAGACAGTATTGTCTCGAGGCACAGATCTGGGGAAGGTACAAAAAATATTCTGCAGCATTGAAGGTCCCCAAGAACATAGTGGCCTCCATCATTCTTAAATGGAAGAAGTTTGGAACCACCAAGATTCTTACTAGAGCTGGCCGCCCGGCCAAACTGAGCAATTGGGGGAGAAGAGCCATGGTCAGGGAGGTGACCAAGAACCCGATGGTCACTCTGACAGAGCTCCAGTGTTCCTCTGTGGAGATGGGAGTCCCTTCCAGAAGGACAATCATCTCTGCCGCACTCCACCAATCAGGTCTTTATGGTAGAGTGGCCAGGCAGAAGCCACTCCTCCGTAAAAGGACATGACAGCCCGCTTGGAGTATGCCAAAAGACACCTAAAGGACTCTCAGACCATGAGAAACAAGATTCTCTAGTTTGATGAAACCAAGATTTAACTCTTTGGCCTGAATGCAAAGCGTCACATCTGGAGGAAACCTGGCACCACCCCTACAGTGAAGCATGGTGGTGGCAGCATCAAACTGTGGGGATGTTTTTCAGCGACAGGGACTGGGAGACAAGTCAGGATCGAGGGAAAGATGAACGCCGCAAAGTACAGAGACAACCTTGATGAAAACCTGCTCCAGAGTGCTCAGGACCTCAGACTGGGTCGAAGGTTCACATTCCAACAGGACAACGACCCTAAGCACACAGCCAAGACAATGCAGGAGTGGCTTTGGGACAAGTCTCTGAATGTCCTTGAGTGGCCCAGACAGAGCCCGGACTTGAACCCGATCTAACATCTCTGAAGAGCCCTGAAAATAGATGTGCCGCAACGCTCCCCATTCAACCTGACAGAGCTTGAGAGGATCTGCAGAGAAAAATGGGAGAAACTCCCGAAATACAGGTGTGCCAAGCTTGTAGCGTCATACCCAAGAAGAAGAAGACTCAAGGCTGTAATCGCTGCCAAAGGTGCTTCAACAAAGTACTGAGTAAAGGGTCTAAATATTTATGTAAATGTTCTCAGAAATTTGCCCAAAGAAATCTAAAAACCTGTTTTTGCTTTGTCATTATGGGGTATTGTGTGTAGATTGATTCAATTTATTTTATTTTTTCATTTTAGAATAAGGCTGTAGTGTAACAAAATGTGTAAAAAGTAAAGGGGTCTGAATACTTTCCGAATGCACTGTATTTCTAGCTGTCCCTCTACACTGCACCCAAAGACAATGAAAATAGACATACAGTATTTAAATAGAGCTCAGCAGAGATGTCCAAGTATCACCAATACCCACTATTACACAGCATGAGAAGCATTAGACATCCTCATTCACACTTAGTGGAGAAACATGATATGAAATACATATTGTTAATACGTACACCACTGAAACACTAGGCTACACACTGCAAGGCCAAGTGCTCTTTGCTTTAAGCATTATCATTACTGACTGCCTGACTGACTGCTCTATCTATTTTTAGCAGGATAGAAAATAATGTGCATTTCATTTGGCTGGAGGTTTTCAATGCTCCACTGGAGATTGGACGAACAGTAAAGGTTGCAGGCAACAGAAACATCTCTCCCTCGTGTGCATCATCTGGACATCTCAGAGTGGGCGTATTGATCTAGGATCAGTTTAGCCTTTTAGGACATATTGAAGAAGATTACATGGACTGGGGAGAGCTGATCCTGGCAGGGGAGAGCTGATCACTTCATGAATAACGAGTCGGATATCTACTAAGACCGTGACAAGGACAAAGAAATAAAAACCTGTGTTGACATATAACAAATGGGGACATTCATGTGTTTCATGTTGTGTTGTTCCCATCGGATTCGTATTAGACATGGATTAAAATAGAGTTAAATGCTATCATCAATGGCCATTGTTTTCAATGTAACTATGTCAGTATTGACGAAAAAGCTCTCAGAAAGCACTTACAACAATACTGATGAAATGAACCAGTCTGGTAGGTCTCAAAAACGCAATAAACATTGATTGGAGATCAGACTCTCTTCCTTTTTGAAAATCATAAAATGTAATTACATGATTCCTCATATAGCATTACCATTTATTTGACTGGCGCTCTGCAGAGGTACATATTCTATATTAAAAACCGGTTGGTTCAATTGTGATATACGGCCAATATACCATGGCTAAGGGTTGTGTCCAGGCACTCCGTGTTGCGTCGTGCAGGAGTAGCCCTTAGCCATGGTATATTGGCCATATACCATACCCCTTCGAGCCTTATTGCTTAATTGAATAGCATAGGCAAATCATAGGAAAATGAAAAGTATGGCCTCTATTTGTAACATATGCTCAGAGATGATATCCAAGTGAAAACAAAAGTTCTGTTGAAGATGACTCTTCATTTCTATGAGCACTATCATTTATTTTGGTCTATAGATTAAAGGTGATGGTTTAAATGGATCCATTCAAGGGATTTCCAGGTATGTTGGTGTGTTGTATTTGCGTGTTTCCGTAATTTCATGACCATGGGAAAGACTTGTGCCAACGTCATCATGAAAACTGCATTAATATACATGTCATATCATGATGACGCTGCGGAGAAAACCTGCATGATTACATTAAACAACATTCGAATTTCAAATCAAAGGCTTCACTGACCTTGGTCTACAACTCAACATCACGTGACATGGGATAAAACAATGTCTTGTTACATGTAGTGGTGTAAGGTAACTAAGTAAAAATATACTTAACAAAATATAAACGCAACATGTAGTGCTGGTCCCATGTTTCATGCGCTGAAATAAAAGATCCCTCAAATTTTCCATACGCAAAAAAAAACGTATTTCTCTCAAATGTTGTGAACAAATTTGTTAACAACCTTATTAGTGAGCATTTCTCCTTTGCCAAGATAAATCATATACCTGACAGGTGTGGCATATCAAGAAGCTGATTAAACAGCATGATCATTACACACGTGCACCTTGTGCTGGGGACAATAAAAGGCCACTCTAAAATGTGCGGTTTTGTCACACAACACAATGCCACAGATGTCTCCAGTATTGAGGGAGTGTGCAATTGGTATGCTGACTGCATTAATGTCCACCAGAGCTTTTGAAAGAGAATTGAATGTTAATTTCTCTACCATAAGCCACCTCCAACGTCGTTACATTTCGAATGCTCAGCCAGGAGAGCAATATGGTCCAAATCACGCACCTATCAATATAACGCACTGTCATCCCTAATGCCTCTGATCTGGCGGACTCCCTTAACACAAATACTGCATTTGTAAATTATGTCTGAGTGTTGGAGTGAGCCCCTCGCTGTCTCTAAATTAAATAAACAAGAAAAGTGTGCCCCCTGGTTTGCTTAATACAAGGAATTTGATTGAGAGTGTTTACTTTTACTTTTTACGTTGACTCAAGAATGAGTACTTTTTCCACCACTGTACTTAACTACATTTAAAACAAGATACTTTTAGACTTGTATTCATGTAGTATTTTAATGGGTGACTTTGACTTTTACTCTACTCATTTTCTAGAATATTTTTTTATCTATTTTGTATTTCTTTTGTAAAAAATACATTTTGTATTTTTTTTTCTCCCCAATTTTGTTATATCCAATTGCAATCCAATTATGATCGTGTCTCATCGCTGCAACTCCCCAAAGGGCTCGGAAGAGGTGAGGGTCGAGCCATGCGTCCTCCGTAACATGACCCGCCTAAATACTCTTCTTTAGACCTGCCCGGTTAACCCGGAAGCCAGCCGCATCAATGTGTCGGAGGAAACACCGTTCAACTGATGACCAAAGTCAGCCTGCAGACGCCCGGCCTGCCACAACGAGTCGCTAGAGCGCGATGAGCCAAGTAAAGCCCCCCCAGGCCAAACCCTACCCTAACCCAGACCATGCTGGGCCAATTGTGCGCCGCCCTATGGGACTCTATTAAGGTATTTTGACAATTGAATACTTTTCCCACCACTATCATAGAATACAATTTCCCAAAACATCTAAATCTATTCCAGCAAGGGAAATACAGGTGAATGCAGAACTTGGACGATTAGTAGAATTCTGAGTCATTCGGAACAAAATCAGTAATGATGACATCATCAAAGTGTCCCAACACTTTCCTCTTTCCATTTCCTCTCTATCTCTTTCTCTCCCTCCCCCCTCTCTTCTATCTACCTCTTGAAGTAATGTTCTTACATAAATGGGAACTCTGAAGCTTTGTCATGTACTAAGTCAGGTTGCTTCTGTGTGTTTTTTTAGACAGAGTGGGTTTGGCCCAGGCATGTCAAGTTTCACTTCCTTCCTCTATTCCGTCTCCTCACTTCCTTAGTGTGCCAAAGCTCAGAGACAGTCTTTTTGAAAGAGGCCTATATGTACTGCTGCTGCTGTCGATGCATTGTGTGCATTCACGTGTAAGCCACGTTGTGCAGCTAATACTGAAACCAAACCACGACTTACAAAACCTTTTGGTCTAGACTCTGGAGCATAACAGTCTCAGCAGCCATTTGCCCATCTACACTTCCTCTCAATTGACACTTTCATACTGCCCTGTTGTAACATCCACACACACACAGATAAAAACATACTGTACCTAATTTTTGTTTAAGTAAGACACTTTTAACTCACTCCTGCTGCACCTGTTGCACTTTCCTCTCACAAGCAGACACACTCCCATGAGAAAATACTACAACAGCATCCAAAACTATTCTGTGGATGTCAGATTTATACTTCTCCTTTCCTTAGAACTTGTGACCTTGTGGATTTTATGGAGAATGTACGAAGGCCAATACCCCTCATATCCATTTAATTTATCTCTAGCTTTCATTATTTGTATCTCTTGAAAGACAGGGCCCAGTCAAAATGTTTCCAGGTTCAAGCAAAATCCTGTCACAAGAAATGTTTGAGTCGATTTCTAGTTGTATTTGTAGTGCATAACTGTTACTACATAACTTGTCTTACCCTGAGAAAACAACAACTACTGGATGTTGGTTTTGACTGAACACAGCAGCTCAAAGTTACACTGTTAGCACACTTCACATCAGAGAGACACGCTGTTAGCACACTTCACATCAGAGAGACACGCTGTTAGCACACTTCACATCAGAGAGACACGCTGTTAGCACACTTCACATCAGAGAGACACGCTGTTAGCACACTTCACATCAGAGAGACACGCTGTTAGCACACTTCACATCAGAGAGACACGCTGTTAGCACACTTCACATCAGAGAGACACGCTGTTAGCACACTTCACATCAGAGAGACACGCTGTTAGCACACTTCACATCAGAGAGACACGCTGTTAGCACACTTCACATCAGAGAGACACGCTGTTAGCACACTTCACATCAGAGAGACACGCTGTTAGCACACTTCACATCAGAAACACACGCTGTTAGCACACTTCACATCAGAGACACACGCTGTTAGCACACTTCACATCAGAGAGACACGCTGTTAGCACACTTCACATCAGAGAGACACACGCTGTTAGCACACTTCACATCAGACAGACACACGCTGTTAGCACACTTCACATCAGAGAGACACGCTGTTAGCACACTTCACATCAGAGAGACACGCTGTTAGCACACTTCACATCAGAGACACACGCTGTTAGCACACTTCACATCAGAGAGACACGCTGTTAGCACACTTCACATCAGAGAGACACGCTGTTAGCACACTTCACATCAGAGACACACGCTGTTAGCACACTTCACATCAGAGACACACGCTGTTAGCACACTTCACATCAGACAGACACACGCTGTTAGCACACTTCACATCAGAGAGACACGCTGTTAGCACACTTCACATCAGAGAGACACGCTGTTAGCACACTTCACATCAGAGACACACGCTGTTAGCACACTTCACATCAGAGAGACACGATGTTAGCACACTTCACATCAGAGACACACGCTGTTAGCACACTTCACATCAGAGAGACATACGCTGTTAGCACACTTCACATCAGAGACACACGCTGTTAGCACACTTCACATCAGAGAGACATACGCTGTTAGCACACTTCACAGCAGAGACACACGCTGTTAGCACACTTCACATCAGAGAGACACGCTGTTAGCACACTTCACATCAGAGAGACACGCTGTTAGCACACTTCACATCAGAGAGACACGCTGTTAGCACACTTCACATCAGAGAGACACGCTGTTAGCACATTTCACATCAGAGACACACGCTGTTAGCACACTTCACATCAGAGACACACGCTGTTAGCACACTTCACATCAGAGAGACACGCTGTTAGCACACTTCACATCAGAGAGACACGCTGTTAGCACACTTCATATCAGAGAGACACGCTGTTAGCACACTTCACATCAGAGACACACGCTGTTAGCACACTTCACATCAGAGAGACACGCTGTTAGCACACTTCACATCAGAGAGACACACGCTGTTAGCACACTTCACATCAGAGAGACACACGCTGTTAGCACACTTCACATCAGAGACACACGCTGTTAGCACACTTCACATCAGAGAGACACACGCTGTTAGCACACTTCACATCAGAGAGACACGCTGTTAGCACACTTCACATCAGAGACACACGCTGTTAGCACACTTCACATCAGAGAGACACACACTACACACTCCACTACTTCCCTCTTGCCAACCCCGCTGCTGCCATCACTGCTGGACAACTAAGTCTCCAGAGGGGCTGATGAATTGTGCTTTAATTACGCGTCTAATACAGCCACGGGGCCCGCTGCTTTGAGGGTCCAGGCCCCTGTGTTCAGAGAGGGGTCTCTGATATGGCTCTGTGCAACAGACAGGTCCTTTGTGCTCTGGGCCTTCTAAGGCCTTTGTCTGGGTCTCTCCGCGGTCCCTAGGGTCCCACTGGGTGAGGGGAGGCCTAGCGTCCCATGTGTTTGTAAATGGACCAATGATAAAATAGCTACTGCCACTGTGTATTCATTAATTATTCACTGTGGTATTCATGCATCTCAACCAACCCTCCGTTATGTAAATGACACCTCCATGGAGCACTGAGGGCTGGGGGCAGTGGGTGCTTCCCAAATAGCACCCTATTCCATATTTAGTGTACTAATTTTGAATGGGCCCTGGTGAAAAGTCGTACACCATATAGGGAGTAAGGTTCAATTTCGGACGCAGATAGAAAGTTGTGGAGGGGATTTTTTTTAAATTTCCCCTCCAGTTTCTGTGTGATGTACAACCAAAGGGAATTGGTCTCCTTAGCATGCTGTATGAATGGGTGTAGCACACTAGTAGTGTGTTAAGCCTAAGGGCAGAAATATTATATCCGCTTGGTCTACAATCAAGAGAAAGTAGGCTGAGCAGAATTGTAAATATTAATCGTATTTGCTTCAGTGATGTACATGATGTAGGTGTTTACACTTTTGTATGTCTCATCCTTATTGAATCATAATGACTAATCCAAGCTGGCATCAAGCCATGTCTAAAAATAACATAGTGTTACAATGGGTAAGCATAGGACACATCCAATGTGCCTGCTACATAGTGTGCCATTATGTCATGACTTAGAGCGGATGCTGGCAAATAATGATCTTCTCTCGATCAATAATTGTAGCCTTTGGCCTTGTCTAACCCTGAGAGTAATACACAGCTCAACCTCTCTTCTTACCAACACAATCTAGTTTCCTCTCTTAAAGCACCATGCAAACATTGTAATTTGTTTGAGGCACTAAAAGCAATAAGAAAATGTCAATAACAATAGCAAATGTAATGGTCCACTTGACTTTGACAATTTTAAAAACAAACTTGATTACGAATCTATTGTAGAAGTATATCATATTGACATGAGGATTGTAGAATTGTTTTAGAGTGCACTCACTCTGTCACACAATCTGTCTGTCAGCTTTACACTGATAGTTGGTTTGTGAAGCAGCTTACTCATTGGCTGCTTCATTCGAGTGTGCGATGACTGAGTGTGCGTGAAGACTGAGTGTGTGTGTGCGTATATGCGTGCGGGCATGTGTGCGTGTGTGTGACTGTGGGAGTGCGTACATGCATGTGTGTGTGTGTGTGTGTGTGTGTGTGTGTGTGTGTGTGTGTGTGTGTGTGTGTGTGTGTGTGTGTGTGTGTGTGTGTGTGTGGCAGTCAGGTGCTCTAAAGGTTGGTCTAGACTCGTCACATGGAGTGACCGTCCCCTCTCTCCCCTGAGAGTTGTCATTGAGACACAGATTTAGCTGTGATGTGAAGGAGAATTATAATCTGCCCAGCCCAGAGCCAGGCCAGGCTGTGACATGCTCGGTGTGACCCAGGCTGTGACAGGACAGGCTTGGCGTGGGACAGGACAGGAGCAGATGGTCTTTGACAACCAGGAGAGGAGAGGAAAACGTGGCAGGAGGCAGGAGCCTCTGTTTTTAATAACGCAGAAGACAGGGGAGCTGTACCTGTACCTGACAGTCACGCTACCTGTATGTCTGTCTGTCTACCTATCTGTCTATCTGTATGTCTGTCTGTCTACCTCCTATCTGTCTATCTGTATGTATGTCTGCATGTCTGTCTGTCTACCTATCTGTCTGTATGTCTGTCTGTAAGCCTTTCTGTGTGATAGGAACATAATAGATATTGTCATATACCTGTACTTTGTACTGGCTATTGACTCAATATGGGACAATAAATCAATATGAAAGGATGAAAGTGTAGATACGCAAGAGCACAAATCAAAAACAACTATGTTACAGGGAAGGGAAAATGAGGAAAGCACAGAAAAGACCAGCTACCACTTATTTATAATAGACAAAACGTGTAATGTACTGTCACAGAGAAATGTGATAGTTGGCCAATGTAATTTTACTGCCTTTGTGGGGCTATTCATTTGATTATTTATTTATATGAATAAATATAAATCAAAATATGGGGGAGGGGGAAACATAAGAATTTATTGAAACTGTTTGTTTATGTATATAAAGCCATATCCTCAAAGTAACCTCTCTACCTCCAGCTGAATGTGTGACTCTCATATCCTAGACAGCCTGGTCTCGTAGACTAGATGTATGGTTATAAAAGACAGAAGGTTAATTAAGGCAAAAACTAAAGGAGGATGATTGGTCGGGGTGTATAGGCGGGTGTATAATGCGAAAGTCTAGCAACCCAAAGGTTCGAATCTCATCAACTTTAGCATTTTATTCAATCATCAACTTTTCAACTACTTACTACATTTTAGCTACTTTGCAACTACTTAGCTAGTTAGCTAACTCTTCCCCTAACCCTAGCCAATGTTAGCCACAACAAATGGAAATTCCTAACATATCATACTTTTGCAAATTCATTACATGTTGTACATTACAAATCTGTAACATATTGTACGTTTTGAAAAATCTTAACATATAATAGGAATTGTCATTTGTAACATATTATACGAAATGGATGATGAACATCCAAAATTAATCCATACCATCGAAACCTAACATATCATACTAAATGGAATGTCAGATTTATGTACAGAATAATATGAAATGCCATAGAGGGCAAGCGAGGTCTGACTCGGTTCAGATAACGGTACAGCTTTGCTTTAAGAGATCAAAATAATGGAAACTTCCCTCGTTGACAATAAAAAAGAACACTTTCGAGGATATGAAACAATTCCCAAGTTCACAGCGAACTAAGTTAAACTAATGTGATTCAAACTGCCAACAGGTTTTCCCTCCCTCTGTGCAGTCTTCTATGTTTTTGATTACTCCATTCGATGCGTGGAAATATGGGTATTGTGGTTTAGCAGAGTATTTGAAGCGTTTAATGTTTTTGATATGAAATTATTGTAAACACGTTTCTTATTTTACCTGTGACATCTGCGGTCTGAGATTGATCTCTTTGAGGTTGATGGAATGGGGTCGGAGGTTGTTGAGAAGCTGACACAGGAGCACTCCATCTCGGAGTGTCTGAGCCAGGTCGAATACCTGGGCGGACTCCCATGTTACCCGATGGTTGGGTGGAAGCACCTTGCAGTTGATCAGCCATAATGCGCACTGCCTCCAATACTCCATCATTGTTAATGTATGGTTGAGATCAAACAAATCTTCCGCAAGGAATAAAGCCTATTGGAGTCTAATCAATAGCGCGCGCTAACACAACGTTGTCTCCATTTCAATCTGCAATATAAACGATGAAAGCGAAACTAGGTAACCGGATTTGATTATACTTCCCTGCGTTTCATAGCAGAAATGAAGGTACATTGAAAGAGGCTATGCTGCTGGCTAGGTGTGTACTCTGTCCATTGATGACTGAACCGTTCCACAGCTGACAGTAACGGCAACACTGTTCGTGCGCTCTCCCTCCATCTCTCTCTCTCTCTTTCTCTCTCTCTCGCGTTCTCTCTCAGTCCATACCAACCCTCCGCCTCTCCTTTTCCGCTTGCCACTCATATGTTCCATAGAGTTAATTACTGCATTGATATTTGCATTGTGTCACCCACCTCAGAACATTCTTAGAAATAAAAAAACACCAAGTGCTGTTTGGAAAATTGTAGCCTATTAAGAACGATTTAGAAGTAGCCGTAGTCTATTCGGAGAGGATGAATATTAAATGACTTAACTTTAGTTAGAAAAATTCACTTCCATAAAATTATTTGAATTATTTAACATAAATAGAATGGGTTTTGTCTGTTCAATTGATCGAAAACAGATTTTGATTAAATTTGGTTAAATATGTAAATTGTCTGTCGCAGCACTGGTGACCTCAAAGAGATGCACTATTAATAATTGATAGGAATAGATGAATGCATCTTTATCAGTCAAATAAATCTATTGCTGCTTGAATGAAGACTCCAATAATGCACAATCTGGTTATGTAGACCTACATATTTCATTGTATTTGATAATCGTCAAGATAAACATTATATTTCCCTGGAAGAGTAGCTGATGCTTTTGCAGCAGCTATTGGGGATCCTAGTAAATACCAAAAAACAAAATTAGACTAGCCTTTGCATGATTCTGCTGATGAAAATATAAATATGTTATGGTTTGATAATCTATGTTCTCCATTCTCCATTTAGCAGTGCTGTGGTCTGCAGTGCATCAGATCGCTTCCGTTGTTATCCATTAATTAAAGGTGGGGGGAAATTATTTGAATAGCAAATACAAAAAACATTTTGTGGGTAAATATTTGTGCATGAGAGGATTCGTTATACTGGAATGGGGGAAGGTCAAAGTCTGGATCATAGAATGGGGTTTTATTAGTAGGCTAGTACATACTTTGGTCTGTCCACCACCTACTGTACATGTCCATCAGAGCTCTCTTTCCTTCCGTTTTATGCCTTAACTTTTTGGGGATAGGGGGCAGCATTTTCACTTTTGGATGAATAGCGTGCCCAGAGTGAACTGCCTCCTACTCTGTCCTAGATGCTAATATATGCATATTATTATTACTATAGCATAGAAAACACTCTGAAGTTTCTAAAACTGTTTGAATGATGTCTGTGAGTATAACAGAACTCATATGGCAGGCGAAAACCTGAGAAAAATCCAACCAGGAAGTGGGATATCTGAGGTTGGTCGATTTTCAACTCAGTCCCTATTGAATGCAAAGTAGGATATGGATCTGTTTGCACTTCCTACGGCTTCCACTAGATGTCAACAGTCTGTAGAACCTTCAATGATGCTTCTACTGTGATGTGGAGCCGGATGGGAGCTGTTTGAGTCAGTGGTCTGGCAGAGAGCCAGGTCCTGGTCACGCGCATTTCACATGATAGCAACCTGCGTTCCATTGCTTCTCTACAGACAAAGGATTTCTCCGGTTGGAACGTTATTGAATATTTATGATGACAACATCCTAAAGATTGATTCTATACTTAGTTTGACAAGTTTCTTCGACCTGTAATATAACTTTTAGAAGTTTTTGTCCAACGTTCGCCTGTACCTGCACGAGCGTTGGGATATGTGTACTAAACGTGCTAACAAAAGTAGCTACTTGGACATAAATAATGGACTTTATCAAACAAAACAACAATTTATTGTGGAACTAGGATTCTTGGGAGTGCATTCTGATGAATATCATCAAAGGTAAGGGAATATTTATAATGTAATTTCTGATTTCTGTTGACTCCAACATGGCGAAATTTTTATTTTATTTTCTGAGTGCCGTCTCAGATTATTGCACGGTTTGCTTTTCCGTAAAGTTTTTTTGAAATCTGACACAGCGGTTGCATTAAGAACAAGTGTATCTTTAATTCTATGTAAAACATGTATCTCTCATCAAAGTTTATGATGAGTATTTATGTTATTTGACGTGGCTCTCTGCAATTTCTCCGGATATTTTGGAGGCATTTCTGAACATGGCGCCAATGTAAACTGAGGTTTTTGGATATAAATATTAACTTTATCGAAGAAAACATATATGTATTGTGTAACATGAAGTCCTATGAGTGTCATCTGATGAAGATCATCAAAGGTTAGTGATTAATTTTATCTCTATTTCTGCTTTTTGTGACTCCTATCTTTGACTGGAAAAATGACTGTGTTTTTTTGACTTGGTGGTGATCTAACATAATCATACGTTGTGCTTTCGCTGTAAAGCATTTTTTAAATCGGACACGATGGGTAGATTAACAAGATGTTTATCTTTCATTTGCTGTATTGGACTTGTTAATGTGTGAAAGTTACATATTTCAAAAAAATATTTTTGAATTTCCCACGCTGCCTTTTCAGCGGAATGTTGTCGAGGGGTTCCGCTAGCGGAACGCATGTCCTAGATAGGCTAAAGGTCCAATACAGTCGTTTTTATCTCAATATCAAATCATTTCTGGGTAACAATTAAGTACCTTACTGTGATTGTGTTCAATTAAAACGGTAAAAAATAAACATAAATTGCTTTTAGGCAAAGAGCAATTTCTCAAGCAATACTTTTGTTTGGACTGTCTGGGAGTTTTAGCTTTCCTAAAATTAGCTGTTATTGGCAGAGAGATTTGGAACTATTTTTCTTACAGTGGCATGTATTCATGGATGCCAAACATATAAAATAATTTATCTTTCATCTCTCTGTGTTTTATCATTTTCCTTCAATTTGCAAAACTGAGTATAACATTGTTGCCGCCTGTAGCATTGAACATAAGGGAAGCTAGCGAGCGTTTGACCTCCCTTGATAAAAAAGTATTAAAAAATAGCCAATAAGCATTGAGCTAAACTGAGTGAGCTCAACTGTGAATGGTCCTGGAAGCCAGTTTGGATCTGGCTTCACTCCAATCACACCCAGAGCATAACGTAATTGACAGAAACAACTTGAAATGTTGCGTCTCGTTGTGTTGTTGTCCTCCAGTGGCTAGTTAACTAGCTAAAATTGTCCGTTTCCTAAATTAGCCATGGATGGAGTTAGGGATTTGAACTTGTGGTTTTACTTAATTCTCCGTACTGGCCAATGATTATAGTGGTGATTCTGATCCAATCATAAATGAATTAATTGTGCCCCTGGCCTGAGAGGATAGAATTTCAATATGTAGCTAGATGTAGTAGACTAATGTTAACTAGCTGGCTTGGCACATTGTTGCCCATGAAAGGAAGTTAGGCTAGCGAGCAAGCATTTTAGCCAGGTACTGTAGCCTAGGACAACAAAAACTAAAAGTGTGTACTGTATGGTATGACAGTGTGATAGACCGTTTCATCAACATGAAAGAGAGGAGAATGGCATTGGCGCTTCTCTACAAGTAGGGCGAGTCAACACGTTTTTTCTACTTGCATGAACGCACGCAGACACACAAATCAGAACGATGGATAGCCATATCATATTTAGCTTACATTGATTGGACTAAATGGTTTTAGTTGTCACTGTATTAGACTAAGCATTGGTGAATTGATGATGTTGAAGTTGAAATGGTGCTGGAATAACGGAGGAAGCTCTTGTTTTATTTGCGACTTGCCATAACTCTCCGTGTTTCTAAATCAACGATTGTTTAGTAGTATATTTCCGGAAACATTAACTTGCTTGACCATGCTATAGGTCATGTAACTGTTTGTTACATGCAACATGTTTTGTGGACTTCAATGGACAGAAGTTTCTCTCTAGTTTGTGATGAAACAAAGATGTGGTTTAATTTATTCTGCCTCTGTGTCTTCTTATTGTCTCAGCCTTAGGCCTATATATCACAGTCGCAAGGCATATGAACTAATAAGTTATAGAGCAGACAACGCAATTATCACCACACTTTTTTGCGTGGGGGCTTCCGCTACTGCTTTCTTATTGATCTATTAACTAATTTACCACATGGTGATGTCACCATGGAAGTCCAAAAACTCCCTGCCACCAAAACAGGCTGAAATTTTTGCCGTTTTTTTTCAAACAACTCTTACACTAAAAGGGCATTATCATAATTTTCACAATTTCACAGTATTATTCCAACCGCATTGTGTGGAAATATATGAAACACAGGAAATTATTTTTTGGCTGCACAGGGCCTTTAAAGGTACAGGCCACTTCCCCATTGTTGTGTCAGAGTCATAGCCTGGATCTAAACTGAATTGTCTTGTTTCACTTCACAAATTCAGTCTGGCCTTCCCGCCATTTAAATTGTGAAGTGAAACAATAGTGAAACAGAGCAATTCGGTTTGGATGCAGGCTATCTGATCCATGCTCCAGCAATAGTACATAGCTGTGACAGTCAGAATAAGGGGAGGTGGGGTGAAGTATTGGTGCTATGGCGGTCCTCACATAAGAGTGAAATGGCAAAGGCTCAAAGGCACAATGTCATGGATATCCAGTTCCTGTTTCCTCCTGCTGTCACACTGAACACTGGGAAGCATCTCTGTCTCTCTCTGTCTCTCTCTGTCTCTCTCTGTCTCTCTCTGTCTCTCTGTCTTTCTCTCTCTCTCTCAATTTCAATTTCAATTTAAGGGGCTTTGTTGGCATAGGAAACATATGTTTACATTGCCAAAGCAAGTGAAATAGATAATAAACAAAAGTGAAATAAACAATAACAATTAACAGTAAACATTACACTCACAAAAGTTCCAAAATAATTGTAATGATGTACAAATAGTTAAAGTACAAAAGGGAAAATAAATAAACATAAATATAGGTTGTATTTACAATGGTGTTTGTTCTTCACTGGTTGCCCGTTTCTTGTGGTATTTCACCCAGTAGATATGGGAGTTTATCAAAATTCAAATTCTTTGTGGATCTGTGTAATCTGAGGGAAATATGTGTCTCTAATATGGTCATACATTTGGCAGGAGGTTAGGAAGTGCAGCTCAGTTTCCACCTCATTTTGTGGACAGTGTGCACATAGCCTGTCTTCTCTTGAGAGCCAGGTCTGCCTTCAGCAGCCTTTCTCAATAGCATTTTAGTTTGCTCTGTTTTTTTTATAATTCTTTCCAATGTGTCAAGTAATTATCTTTTTGTTTTCTCATGATATGTGTTGCTGTCCGGGGGCTCTGTGGAGTGTGTTTGTGTTTCTGAACAGAACCCCAGGACCAGCTTGCTTAGGGGGCTCTTCTCCAGGTTAATTTCTCTGTAGGTGATGGCTTTGTTATGGAAGGTTTGGGAATCGCTTCCTTTTAGGTGGTTGTAGAATTTAACAACTCTTTTCTGGATTTCGATAATTAGCGGGTATCGGACTAATTCTGCTCTGCATGCATTATTTGGTGTTTTACGTTGTAGACTGAGGATATTTTTGCAGAATTCTGCATGCAGAGTGTCAATTTGATGTTTGTTCCATTTTGTGAATTCTTTGTTGGTGAGCGGACCCCAGACCTCACAACGATAAAGGGCAATGGGTTCTATAACTGATTTAAGTATTTTTAGCCAGATCCTAGTTGGTATGTCGAATTTTATGTTCCTTTTGATGGCATAGAAGGCCCTTCTTGCCAAGTCTCTCAGATTGTTCACAGCTTTGTGGAAGTTACCTGTAGCGCTGATGTTAAGGCCGAGGTATGTATAGTTTTTTGTGTGCTCTAGGGCAACGGTGTCTCGATGGAATTTGTATTCGTGGTCCTGGCAACTGGAACTTTTTTGGAACAACATTATTTTTGTCCTACTGAGATTTACTGTCAGGGCCCAGGTCTGACAGAATCTGTGCAGAAGATCTGGGTGTTGCTGTAGGCCCTCCTTGGTTGGGGACAGAAGCACCAGATCATCAGCAAACTGTAGACATTTGACTACAGATTCTAGTAGGGTGAGGCTGGGTGCTGCAGACTGTTCTAGTGCCCTCGCCAGTTCGTTGATATATATTTTGAAAAGGGTGGGCTTAAGCTGCATGTCTGCCCCCCGCCCCCGGCCCTGTGGAAAGAAATGTGTGTTCTTTGCCAATTTTAACCGCACACTTGTTGTTTGTGTACATGGATTTTATAATGTTGTATGTTTTTCCACCCAACACCACTTTCCATCAACTTGTGTAGCAGACCCTCATGTCAAATTGAGTCAAAAAAACAAAGCATGAGAAGACTTTGCCTTTGTTTTGGTTTGTTTGTTTGTCAATTAGGGTGTGCAGGGTGAATACGTGGTCTGTCATATGATAATTGGGTAAAAAGCCAATTTTACATTTGCTCAGTACATTGTTTTCTCTGAGGAAATGTACGAGTCCACTGTCAATAATAACGCAGAGGATTTTCCCAAGGTTACTATTGACGCATATCCCCCGGTTGTCAGGATGAGGACCAATGTGCAGCGTGGTGAGCGTACATTTTACTTTATTTAAGAATGACACCGACAAAAAACAATAAATCATACAAAACAAACCGTGAAGCTAAAGGCAATAGTGCCAACAAACAAAGACAACTTCCCACAAGAACGATGGGCAAAAAACTACCTAAGTATGGTTCCCAATCAGAGACAACGATAGACAGCTGTCCCTGATTGAGAACCATACCCAGCCAAAACATAGAAATAGAAAATCATAGAAACACAAAACATAGAATGCCCACCTCAACTCACACCCTGATCAAATCAAAATAGAGACATAAAAAGGATCTCTAAGGTCAGAGCGTGACACCGGTAGTTATTGGGGTCACATTTGTGATCAGTCCTTGGTTCCAAATATTGGGGAAGATGCCAAAGCTGAAGATTATTTTTAAAGAGTTTAAGTATAGCCAATTGGAATTTGTAGTCTGTATATTTTATCATTTCTTTTAGGATACCATCAACCCCACAGTTGGAGGGTGTAACGATCGTCCTGGGAAGAAGGTGACCAAAACGCAGCGTGGAAAGTGTTCATGTTATAAATTTAATCAAAACTGAACACTAAACAAAATAACAACGAGGAAGAACGAAAACGAAACAGTTATGTCAGGTAATACACACAAAACAGAAAACAACTACCCACAAACACAGGTTGGAAAAGGCTACCTAAGTATGGTTCTCAATCAGAGACAACGATAGACAGCTGCCTCTGATTGAGAACCACACCCGGCCAAACACATAGAACTAGAGAACATAGAACACAACATAGAATGCCCACCCCAACTCACGCCCTGGCCAACCAAAATAGAGACAAAAAAAGGATCTCTAAGGTCAGGGCGTGACAGTACCCCCCCCCCCCCCCCCAAAGGTGCGGACTCCGGCCGCAAAACCTTAACCTATAGGGGAGGGTCTGGGTGGGCATCTATCCGCGGTGGCGGCTCTGGTGCGGGACGTGGACCCTGCACCTTAATCTTGGCCCACTTAGGTGGCGGGGACACTTGCCGCCGACCCCGGACTGGGGACCCTCACAGAGGAGGGAGACTCTGGCTGCTCCGGACGGGAGGGCAACTCTGGCTGCTCCGGACAGGAGGGCGACTCTGGCTGCTCCGGACGGGAGGGAGACTCTGGCTGCTCCGGACGGGAGCGAGACTCTGGCTGCTCCGGACGGGAGGGAGACTCTGGCTGCTCCGGACAGGAGGGGGACTCTGGCTGCTCCGGACAGGAGGGAGACTCTGGCTGCTCCGGACAGGGGGGAGACTCTGGCTGCTCCGGACAGGGGGGAGACTCTGGCAGCTCCGGACTGAAGCCTAGAGGGCGTCGCTGGAGGCTCTGGACTAGAGGGCGTCACTGGAGGCTCCGGACTGAAGGGCGTCGCTGGAGGCCTCGTGCCATAACTCCTCACTGGAGGCTTCGTGCCATGGATCATCACTGGAGGCTTCGTGCCATGGATCATCACTGGAGGCTTCGTGCCATGGATCATCACTGGAGACTTCGTGCCATGGATCATCACTGGAGGCTTCGTGCCATGGATCATCACTGGAGGCTTCGTGCCATGGATCATCACTGGAGGCTTCGTGCCATGGATCATCACTGGAGGCTTCTTACCATGGATCAGCACTGGAGACTTTGTGCCATGGATCATCACTGGAGGCTTTGTGCCATGAATCATCACTGGAGGCTTCGTGCCAGTGATCATCACTCGAGACTTTGTGCCATGGATCATCACTGGAGGCTTCGTGCCATGGATCACCACTGGAGGCTTTGTGCCGTGGATCATCACTGGAGGCTTCTTGCCATGGATCATCACTGGAGGCTTCTTGCCATGGATCATCACTGGAGGCTTCGTGCCATGGATCATCACTGGAGGCTTCGTGCCATGGATCATCACTGGAGGCTTCGTGCCATGGATCATCACTGGAGGTTCGTGCCATGGATCATCACTGGAGGCTTCGTGCCATGGATTATCACTGGAGGCTTCGTGCCATGGATCATCACTGGAGGCTTCGTGCCATGGATCATCACTGGAGGCTTCGTGCCATGGATCATCACTGGAGGCTTCGTGCCCTGGATCATCACTGGAGGCTTTGTGCCATGGATCATCACTGGAGGCTTCTTGCCATGGATCATCACTGGATGCTTCATGCCATGGATCACCACTGGAGGCTTCGTGCCATGGATCATCACTCGAGACTTTGTGCCATGGATCATCCCTGGAGGCTTCTTGCCATGGATCATCACTGGAGGCTTCGTGCCCTGGATCATCACTGGATGCTTCGTGCCATGGATCATCACTGGAGGCTTCTTGCCATGGATCATCACTGGATGCTTTGTGCCATGGATCACCACTGGAGGCTTCGTGCCATGGATCATCACTCTAGACTTTGTGCCATGGATCATCACTGGAGGCTTCGTGTCATGGATCACCACTGGAGGCTTTGTGCCGTGGATCATCACTGGAGGCTTCTTGCCATGGATCATCACTGGAGGCTTCTTGCCATGGATCATCACTGGAGGCTTCGTGCCATGGATCATCACTGGAGGCTTCGTGCCATGGATCATCACTGGAGGCTTCGTGCCCAGGATCATCACTGGAGGCTTTGTGCCATGGATCATCACTGGAGGCTTCTTGCCATGGATCATCACTGGATGCTTCGTGCCATGGATCACCACTGGATGCTTCGTGCCATGGATCACCACTGGAGGCTTCTTGCCATGGAGAACCACACCCGGCCAAACACATAGAACGAGACAACATAGAACACAACATAGAATGCCCACCCCAACTCATGCCCTGACCAACCAAAATAGAGACAAAAAAAGGATCTCTAAGGTCAGGGCATGACAGAGGGTTTGTATTTTGTCCTGTAGTTCATTCAATGTAATTGGAGAATCCAGTGGGTTCTGGTAGTCTTTAATAGTTGATTCTAAGATTTGTGTTTGATCATGTATATGTTTTTGCTGTTTGTGCTTTGTTATAGAGCCAAAAAGATTGGAATAGAGCTTTATCCATACATCTCCGTTCTGGATAGATAACTCTTTGTTGTTGGTTGTTTGTTTCGAGTTTTCCAATTTTCCCAGGAGATTCTATGGATTCTTCAATTACATTGAGCTGATTTCTGACATAATGTTCCTTCTTTTTCCGTAGTGTATTTCTGTATTGTTTTAGTGATTCACCATAGTGAAGGTGTAGACTCAGGTTTTCTGGGTCTCTATGTTTTTTGTTGGATAGGTTTCTCAATTTCTTTCTTAGGTTTTTGCATTCTTCATCAAACCATTTGTTATTGTTGTTCATTTTCTTAGGTTGTCTGCTTGACATTTTTAGATTTGGTAGGGAATCTGAGAGGTCAAATATACTGTTTAGGTTTTTTTACTGCCAAGTTTATACCTTCACTATTACAGTGAAACCTTTTGTCCAGGAAATTGTCTAGAAGGGATTGAATTTGTTGTTGCTTAATTGGTTTTTGGTAGATTTCCACACTATTTTCCTTTCATCTATAGCATTTCTTATTATTCAGTTCCTTTGGCTTTGATGCCTCATGATTGAGCATAGCTCTGTTCAAGTAGATTGATTTTGCTGTGATCTGATAGGGGTGTCAGTGGACTGACTGTGAACGCTCTAAGAGACTCTGGGTTGAGGTCAGTGATAAAGTAGTCATCAGTACTACTGCCAAGAGATGAGCTTTAGGTGGTGTGGGTGGGCGGTCCGTTAATCTGTTGCTCCTGTGTGAGGTGCTGGGGCTACGGTAGAGGGTGACGTCTTTCAGGGTCCTGGCAAAAGTTGGGATTGCTTCCTTGTAGAGGTGGACCTGGTCATAAAGGCTGTTCAAGACCAGGGTGGAGTGGTGGGCCAGGTATACATTAGGTTTTGAGGCACAGTCTCGTTAAATGCTTGCATTCACCCGTTATATGGTGGCAGGGTGAAAGTATTTTCGTGGTAGCAGTGTGGAGATAACCACGTGTGTGTTGGGGAAAACGGAAGTCTCTTTCTCTCTCTCTCTCTCTCTCTCTTTCACTCTTTCTCTGTCAATTCAATTCGATTTGCATTATTAGCATAACGTAACAATGTACATATTGCCAAAGCTTACTTTGGAGATTTACAATATATACATAATTAATAATAATAATCAATATTGTCAACAGGACAACAGTAACAACAATAACCAAGGGTCAAAATAACCCTACATTGAACAATAACAATAACAATAAGCATAGAGGACATGTGCAAGACATTGGTTGGTCTGTCAGGCACTGTCCCTCATCTTCTGGCGGGCAGCAATGTAGTGCGCTGCCAACCCACAGCCCTCTGCGTCCTCCCCCAACAGGACGGGTAGCCTATCCTCATCAGAGAGGTCTTTGAAACCTTGAATAAGGGTTTCAAATTTGGGGAAATTACACTCTCTAATTGTTTTATATTTTTGACATTTAGTCAGGAAATGCAGCTCTGTCTCAGGTTCTGCTGTGGTGCAGTGGTTGAACAGCCTTTCCTCTACAGGGAGACATGTTTTCCTGTGTCTACCATTCTCAATGGCAAGACTGTGCTCACTGAGCCTGTACTTTGTCAAGGTTTTCGAAGGTTTTGATCAGTAACCATGGTCAAATAGTTAGCCACGGTGTACTGTCGATTTAGGGCCAGATAGAACTGCATTTTGCTTTGTGCTTGTGCTTGCTTCCCAATAAGTAATGTAGTTTTGTTTTGACTGTCTTGTAATTTGTTTTGATCTGATTGATTAGATGTTCTGGTCTTGAGGCTTCAGTGTGTTAGTAGAACAGGTTTGTGAACTCAGCCCCAAGACCAGCTGAACGAGGGGACTCTTTTCTTTGCTCAGCTCTTGATATTGCAGAGCTTGGTACTGATATGAGAGGGGTCACTGTATTTCAGATGTTTCCAAAACTTAATTGCAATTTTTTAGGTTTTATTATTAGTGGATATTGGCCTAATTCTGCCCTGCATGCATTGTTTGTAGTTTTCCAATGGGGTGTTTGTCACATTGGGTGAAATCTTGTTTTGCAAGTGAACCCCACACCTCACTGCCATAAAGTGCAATTGGTTCAATGACACAATAAATTAGTTTTAGCCAAATTTTTATAGGAATTTGAATTTGTTTTTTAATTGTGTTTAATTTCTTTCTCAAGTTCATTCACTGCATCATCAACTTTGGTCTAATTCCCTGAGATCTTGATCTTCTCTGGAAAAACATTATTTTACTATTTTTGGGGTTTACTGCCAGGGCCCAGGTTCTCTCTCTCTCTTTCTCCCCCCCTTTCTCTCTCTCTTTCTCCCCCCTCTCTCTCCTGTTCACTGGTCCTCTATGCATTTTGATTGCCAGGGAAATATGAAACAAAGTAGGAAATCCTACATGTTTTTGAAAATAAATTGTTTCATGCTTGGGTATAATGGTACATGTACTGTTGTGACTTAAGTACAAAAATCGCAATTTTCTCCCAAGAACACAGCAATTAAAGCTCTGAAAAAGAATGGAAATAGGCATTCATTTTCAGTGTTTGAATGAGACTTAGGGACCAATGCAAGGGTCCAAAATCCCCAAATAATTGCTGTGTGTGACTTATTCATTACAGGTATTATAAGGCCACAGGGTGAGACCCAGATGCAGACACGGGAGGCAGATGGTTCGAGTCGCTGATAATTATTATAATCCAAGGGTCAGGCAATAGAATGGTCCTGGACAGGCAAAAGATCATAAAGGTCAGAATCCAGGAGGTACAAAGTGGCAGGCAGGCTCGAGGTCAGGGCAGGCAGTATGGTCAGGCAGGCGGGTTCAGAGTCAAGGCAGGCAAGGGTCAAAACCAGGAGGACTTGCAAAAGAGAGATAAGAAAAAGAGGAGCATGGAAAAACAAGACAAACTGGCAACAGGTAAACAGGGAACACCGGAATAAATACCCAGGAACTAATGGGGAAAACGGGTGACACCTGGAGGTGGGTGGAGACAATCACAAACACAGGTGAAACAGATCAGGGGACGTGACAGGTATAGGCTATGATTCACTGGGGGAATGGTGTGGGGCTAACACAGCTCCCATCTCTGCTAGGTACCAGTTTATTATGCTTACATTGTATGAGGGGGTTGGACAACCATGGAATTCAGTATAGGCCTGTTCTAGCCGTACTCTTATCACCAACATGTAAAGTTTAGACATCCACTAAACACTGTTCTCTGTGTTATTCAATTCTTTACATTTTCTGCAGAGATATCTCTTTCTCTCCCTCTCTCTCTGAGGGATGAAGAGGAGGAGGATGGGGAGTGAAGTGATTGAACAGTAAGCAGCTGGCATGGCGTGGCTTAACATGGTTGTTTCTGGATGCCAAGGATAGCGCAGCAGAGCATATGACTGGAGAGGTGGCCTATGTCCAGACCAGGCACTATCTCGTCTGCGTCCCAAAGGGCACCCTATTCCCTATATAGTGCACTACTTTTGATCAGGGCCCACTAGGGCCCAAAGTAGTGCACTACATAGGGAATGGGATGCCATTTGGGACACAACCCTCCTCTGTCCTCTCACCACCACTCAGCTCCTGTTACAGTACAACTATCTATCTCCCAGAGACTCCACACAGCACAGCACAATGTGCAGGACCATCTGACTGCCAGGTAGTTATCATCATTCTTCAGATTAATACATACGGTGCAATCGGAAAGTATTCAGACCTCTTGACTTTCTCCACATTTTGTTACGTTACAGCCTTATTCTAAAATTGATTAAATAAATAAAAATCCTCATCAGTCTACACACAATATCCCAAAATGAAAAAGCAAAAATAGTTTTTTAGAAATGTTTGCAAACGTTGATTTAAAAAACCCAGAAATACCTTATTTACATAAGTATTAAGACCCTTCATGTGAGACTTGAAATTGAGCTCAGGTGCATCCTGTTTCCATTGATCATCCTTGAGATGTTTCTACAACTTGATTGGAGTCCACCTGTGGTAAATTCACTTGATTGGACATGATTTGAAAAGGCACACACCTGTCTATATAAGGTCCCACAGTTGACAGTGCATATCAAAGCAAAAACCAAGCCATGAGGTCGAAGAATTTGTCCGTAGGGCTCCGAGACAGGATTGTGTTGAGGCACAGATCTGGGGAAGGGTACCAAAACATTTCTGCAGCATTGAAGGTCACCAAGAACACAGTGGCCTACATCATTCTTAAATGAAAGAAGTTTGGAACCACCCCAAGACTCTTCCTAGAGCTGGCCGCCTGGCCAAACTGAGCAATTGGGGGAGAAGGGCCTTGGTCAGGGAGGTGACCAAGAACCCGATGGTCACGTTGACAGAGCTCCATAGTTCCTCTGTGGAGATGGGAGAACCTTCCAGAAGACAACCATCTCAGCACCATTCCACCAATCAGGCCTTTATAGTAGAATGGCCAGACGGAAGCCACTCCTCACTAAAAGGTACATGACAGCCCGCTTGGAGTTTGCCAAAAGGCACCTAAAGGACTCTCAGACCATGAGAAACAAGATTCTCTGGTCTGATGAAACCCCGATTCAACTCTTTGGCCTGAATGCCAAGCGTCACGTCTGGAGGAAACCTGGCACCATCCCTACGGGGAAGCATGGTGGTGGCAGCATCATGCTGTGGGGATGTTTGTGAGCGGCAAGGACTGGGAGACTAGTCAGGATCGAAGGAAAGATGAACGGAGCAAAGTACAGAGAGATCCTTGATGAAAATCTGTGGTGAAGGTTCCCCTTCCAACAGGACAACGACCCTAAGCCCACAGCCAAGACAACACAGGAGTGGCTTCGAGACAAGTCTCTGAAGGTCCTTGAGTGGTCCAGCCAGAGCCCGTACTTGAACTCAATCTAATATCACTGGAGAGACCTGAAAGTAGCTATGCAACGACGCTACCCATCCAACCTGTCAGAGCTTGAGAGGATCTGCAGAGAAAAATGGGAGAAACTCCACAAATACAAGTGTGCCAAGCTTGTAGCATCATACCAAAGAAGACTCGATGCTGTAATCGCTGCCAAAGGTGCTTCAACAAAGTACTAAATAAAGGGTCTGAATACTTCTGTACATTTCCGGGGTTTTTTAAAATGTCAAAAACCTGTTTTAGTTTTGTCATTATGGGGTATTGTGTGAAGATTGATGAGGGGAAAAAAACGTTTTAATCCATTTTAGAATAAGGCTGTAAAGTAACAAAATGTGGAAAAAGTAAAGAGGTCTGAATACTTTCCAAAGGCACTGTGTTGAGATAAATATTGAGATTCATCAACATAGATAGGCACATACAGACAGGCTTCAAATGGACCTAGTCCCCTTGTCTGATAATGTGAATTATGTTTTGAATCGTAATCCTCGTCACAGAGGACATACCCATAGTGTGCCATTGTCTTATGAGGGTGTCTGGTCATCTAAACAAGTAGCCTCTCATTTCAATGTATTTAGGTTGGTAGATTTTGAAAACTGTTTGTTGGAGTCTGAGTCCATGTTTAGATTTGGGGCATACAATATGAGATACGAGACACAGTCGATGGAGACCGGCTGAAAAGCACTGACCGTATTTGTACATATTTGTCCTGAACTTTCTTACTGCTTTTAAAACTGTTTTGATTCACGAGAGCAATGGTGAGTAAGATTTCCTGTTTATTTATATTATGGAACATCAACTTCGTTTGATACTGTTATTTTTTTAAACTTTTATTTGGATATTGGAAGCCTGACAGGGCAGGGCCAACAGAGGAATGAAGTGGAGGGAGGGATAGAGAGAGAGAGAGCTAGAGAGGAGAGGGAGAGAGTGATAGAGGGAGAGAGAGAGGCACTATGTGTTCAGGCCAGGGTCACTGTCAAGCTATCTCCTCTTCCCTCTCCTGTCCCTCTCTCAGTCCCTGCCGCTATTTCGGAGGCTTGGCACAGGATGGCATAGTGGCATACCCCCACTGGGCAGCCAGATGATCAAGCCCTAAAGCTCAGTCCTCCTGAGCACCCAGGCCCTGTCACATAGCCCACATTCCCACAATCCACTTCTCTCCAGAGCCCGGCATCATGTTTGTAATATATGGAAACCCTCTCCTTGGCCTTCGCTCACACTGACATTTCATCTGGTGACAATGGACAATATATTTACACCACAGGGCTCCTTTCACTCCACATCCTGAGATGATGTTGCTGGATTGGTCGGGTGGGCAGGTGGTTTTATTTAAGCTACATCCAGAATGTAACATTAGCCTTTTGCAGGAACAAACACTTCTCATGTTAGATTTGACCTAGGCCTTGTCCCATAGTATAATCCTATGGTATAAACATGATTTAAAATGTGTATATACACTGTAGATAAAGTTATTATATGTGTGTTATGGTTAGTATATAAATATTATATTACTGAGCTGAGGTTTATTGTCTTACAGATGAATTGTCAAAACACTTTTGGACAGAGCAGATATGGTCTAAATGGATCTGAGAGCTAGCATTATAGCCCCTAAGTGATAGAAGAGGCACCATAGGTTGTGTTCATTGTTTTGTCTCCTGTATTGATCGTCTGAATGATATAACCCTAACACTCTCAGTATGTGGCTGGTCTGAAAGGGCCAGGAGAGACCTGACGAATCAATGGGCTGGGAGACCCAGGAGAGGGTTAGGATGAGGGAGGTCAGATCAGACGGCCAGAGGGCATCAGCTGTGTATAACTGATGGGCAAAGCAGTGGAGTGGAAAGCATACAAACATGGAAATAGAGGGGGATTACCCACATGAGTATCCTGGGAGCAAACACTGTATTCAAAAAAGGTTACCATGGTTTCACTGAGTAACATATTTTATTAAACCATCTTATCTTAAACCTGAGCGATGCAATAACAGATCAGAATATATGCCCCCTACCGGTCTCTCTCAGACCTCTGGCCTTTTTCATGAGTCATCGTTGCAGTGTTATAACCGTCTCAGTATATCTGGGCAGTCCTCCAGCGTCAGATGACACAACGTCAGTCAAGTTTTCAAAACAACATCAGTGTGATGCTGGGGGGAGAATAAGAAGAAAACTATGGTAAGGAAAGTGTTAATCTTGTGTGCTAATTGACTCATATTGTTTTGAATGTATGACGTACAGTACAGAGGGCCGTATGCTCAACTGTCTGTTACATTTCTTAGTTGATTCATATATTTTATATTACAACCATGTTAAATATTGTTATTTTTCTTGCCAATATAGTATCAAGTAATAATGTTTTCAATTTCAATTATTCAAAATTCACATTTTGTCATCCAGTACAATAAAAGGAGAGAAAAACTGAAAAGCTGAAATACATTTCAAGAGAAAGCCATTTTAACCGCTAATTCTGTTTCTGTTGGCCTAAATGACACAGATGGCTTCAACTGTGGCAGAGAGAGCCATAGGAGCAATCATTGGAGCAGCTGTGGCAGACGCAGCAGGTAATTTCATGGGACTGATATCTTTTCATTAACAGTAATATCCCAATAAGATACTGCAGCACTGGCTCAAACATAGCTCTGATGTAATGTCTTGGTGTTAATCAGTATGAGACAGCTGCACAGCTGCACATCTGTCACTGATGATATTAAGAGTATTAAAGGGTGTTACCCTACTCTGTCTTCTCAACAAAGTTAAACAACAGTGTTATAAAATCAATAATGTTCCATTAGAATTAAAGTACATACAATCAATGTCATATGGATTGATTAACATTGCGCTCTTGCTATGTGCAATATTACAAGCCGTACACGTACAGTATGGCAATTAATGATCTGGACTCGTTCTAGATTTGAAAAGTGTTCAATGTCATTATGTCTAATAACCACAGTATATAACGCATACTGAAGACTGAATATTATGACAGGGAAGTGAGTTGGATCCAAGCTGATGAAACCCCTATTTCTGGTTGTAGATACCTTATACTATATCCACAGGAAATAAGGGTCACAGAATATAACAATGACTCAATACATTAGGTCTATGCCAAAATAAAAGTCAAAATACTAAGGCTACACTAATATCAGTCCAGTAACTTTCTCTTTTCTATGTACCCCACCCTAACAGCCCAGCCCATGCATTGGATTTACAACCCAGAGCGACTGAAGGAGGTTCTGTCAGATCTGGAACCGTGTCCAGAGTTCCGCCCTCAGTCAGCTAACCCGTTCTACCGCAGAGAGACCGGAGAGCAGACGTGCTACGGAGACCAGGCCTACGTACTGCTAGAGTCACTCAGTCAATGTGGAGGTAGCATACTGACACCCAATAGGACGAACATCCAATGGCCTAATGTCTTGCTAAATAAAGAACATTTCACGTCGAGTTAGTTTTATCGTGTTCACTCCATGAATGACATAATATACTCATATGCTCTATGTTTTTATTGGTAATCACTAGATGTGAACGTGGAGGACTTGACCAAGCGCATCTACAAGTTCTTTGGCCCAGACACTGTGTATGATCTTCCTCTCAATAACCCATACAGACAAAAGAACGGTAGGCAACCAATCAGCAGTCATTTCCTGTATGTGTACAAACTGTTGCTTTTCTGTGCCCCATCGTCTGACCAATGACAAGAGAAACAGTATAAAAAAAAAAGTGAAAAACTGACTAGTCATCTGGTCCCACAGAGGGGTAGAGTGGTTGTGTGCTTTTGTCAGTTTTTTATACCACAGAGTTCTGTTTTCCCCTTTGGTAACTTATGGGGAATCCCCTTTTGAAAAAAGAATGTTCCGGACAAAAACACTTTCCTATTGGGATATCATGAAGCCAGGGTTTTTAAACTATTCTCCACAGTATGGTGATTGAACATGTAAAACTCAGCAAAAAAAGAAACGTCCCTTTTTCAGGACCAAGTCTTTCAAAGATAATATGTAAAAATCCAAATAACTTCACAGATCTTCATTATAAAGGGTTTAAACACTGTTGCCCATGCGTGTTCAATGAACCATAAACAATTAGTGAACATGCACCTGTGGAACGGTCGCTAAGACACTAACAGCTTACAGACGGTAAGCAATTATGGTCACAGTTATGAAAACTTAGGACACTAAAGAGGCTTTTCTACTGACTCTGAAAAACACCTAAAGAAAGATGCTCATCTGCGTGAACTTGCCTTAGGCATGCTGCAAGGAGGCATGAGGACTGCAGATGTGGCCAGGATAATAAATTGCAATGTCCGTACTGTGCGACGCCTAAGACAGCGCTACAGGAAGACAGGACGAACAGCTGATCGTCCACGCAGTGGCAGACCACGTGTAACAACACCTGCACAGGATCGGTACATCAGAACATCACACCTGCAGGACAGGTACAGGATGGCAACAACAACTGCCCGAATTACACCAGGAACGCACAATCCCTCCATCAGTGCTCAGACTGTCCGCAATAGACTGAGGGAGGCTGGACTGAGGGCTTGCAGGCCTGTTGTAAGGCAGGTCCTCACCAGACATCATCGGCAACAACGTCGCCTATGGGCACAAACCCACAGTCGCTGGACCAGACAGGACTGGCAAAAAGTGCTCTTCGCTGACGAGTCGCGGTTCTGTCTCACCAGGGGTGATGGTTGGATTTGCGTTTATCGTCTATGGAATGAGCGTTACACCGAGGCCTGTACTCTGGAGCGGGATCGATTTGGATGTGGAGGGTCCGTCGTGGTCTGGGGCAGTGTGTCACAGCATCATCAGACTGAGCTTGTTGTCATTGCAGGCAATCGCAACGCTGTGCGTTACAGGGAAGACATCCTCCTCCCTCATGTGGTACCCTTCCTGCAGGCTCATCCTGACATAACCCTCCAGCATGACAATGCCACCAGCCATACTGCTTGTTCTGTGCGTGATTTCCTGCAAGACAGGAATGTCAGTGTTCTGCCATGGCCAGCAAAGAGCCCGGATCTCAATCCCATTGAGCACGTCTGGGACCTGTTGGATCGGAGGGTGAGGGCTAGAGCCATTCCCCCCAGAAATGTCCGGGAACTTGCAGGTGCCTTGGTGGAAGAGTGGGGTAACATCTCACAGCAAGAACTGGCAAATCGGGTGCAGTCCATGAGGAGGAGATGCACTGCAGTACTTAATGCAGCTGGTGGCCACACCAGATACTGACTGTTACTTTTTATTTTGACCCTCCCTTTGTTCAGGGACACATTATTCAATTTCTGTTAGTCACATGTCTGTGGAACTTGTTCAGTTCATGTCTCAGTTGTTGAATCTTGTTATGTTCATACAAATATTTACACATGTTAAGTTTGCTGAAAATAAACGCAATTGACAGTGAGAGAGTTTATATTTTTTTCAGTCAGCTAAAGCTGTTCACTCTCAATTGAAATGTAAAGGTCCTAAAGCTGTCCTCCCCATTGATGGCCCTTGGAGAAACGCAAGCCTCAAAGCCTTCATGAGGAACGTGGATGCAGGAAAAGAAAAGACAGGTACAATAACATAAAGATCACCAGCTGAAAGGAAGCACGTCTGTCCTGGGTTCATTTATTATGAGTTACATTTAGACACAACCTGTTTGAAAAAAGTACAAGCTGTCAAATCGCTGATTCCTTCTGTCACTGATTCCTCACCTCCCTCTCAAGGCGCATTGGAGGATAGGCTCCAAGGTCCCTCTCCTTAGACCTCCTCCTCCAATGAGCTTTGAGAGGGACGTGAGGAATTGAGGGAATCAAAGATTTTACTTTTTCACTCTCCATTTCAGGATGTGATGTGGACTGTCAGATGGACGGGGTCACCAAGATGGCTCCCGTTGTGGCGATGTTTGCTGGGATGCCGGAGATGTTGGAGAAGGTGGAGACAGCCATACGTGTAACCCAGAACAACGATATGTGTGTGGCCATGACACTGGCTGCAGCAAGGTACTGTAGGCCTATAGAGCAGAAAATGGCTCTTAATGCATAAAGGCCTCATAAATTGTGTAATTTATCTCACTACTCACGTCCATTAATATGCTTCATAACACAATCAATGCTTAATGGGCTCCCAAGTGGCGCAGCGGTCTAAGGCACTGCATCTCAATGCTAGAGGCATCAATACAGACATCTGGTTTGAATCCAGGTTGTATCACAACAGGCCGTGATTGGGAGTGCCATAGGGTGGCGCACAATTGGTCCAGGTTTGGCCGAGAAGGTGATTAAACAACATGATCATTACACAGGTGCACCTTGTGCTAGGACAATAAAAGGCCACTCTAAAATGTGCAGTTTTGTCACACAACGCAACGCCACAAATGTCTCAAATTTTGATTTTGAAGGAGAGTGCAATTGGCATGCTGACTGCAGGAATTTCCACCAGAGCTGTTGCCAGAGAATTTATTGTTAATTTCTCTACCATAAGCCGCTTCCAACGTTGTTTTTGAGAATTTGACAGTACGTCTAACTCACATCCACAGACGTCGTGTATGGCGTCGTGTGGACAAGCGGTTTGCTGATGTCAACATTGTGAACAGAACGCTGCATTGGTGGCGGTGGGGTTATGGTATGGCAAGGCATAAGCTATGGATAACAAACACAATTGCATTTTGTCAATGTCAATTTGAAAACACAGATATACTGTGATGAGATCCTGAGGCCCATTGTCATGCCATTCATCCGCCATCACCTCATTTTCTCCATGATAATGCACGGCCCCATGTCGCAAGGATCTGTACACAGTTCCTGGAAGCTGAAAATGTCCCAGTTCTTCCATGGCCTGCATACTCACCAGACATGTCACCCATTGAGCACGTTTGGGATGCTCTGGATCGATGTGTACGACAGCATGTTCCAGTTCCTGCCAATATCCAGCAACTTCTCACAGCCATTGAAGAGAAGTGGGACAACATTCCACAGGCCACAATCAACAGCCTGATCAACTCTATGCGAAGGAGATGTGTTGTGCTGCATGAGGCAAATGGTGGTCACACCAGATACTGACTGGTTTTCTGATCCACCTCCCTACCTTCTTTTTTTAAGGTATCTGTGACAAACAGATGCATATCGGTATTCCCAGTCATGTGAATTCCATAGATTAGGGCCTAATGAATTTATTTCAATTCACTGATTTCCTTATATGAACTGTAACTCAGTAAAATCTTTGAAATTGTTGCATGTTGAGTTTATAATTTTGTTCAGTATGCATTTCTTGTCAGGTTCCTGGAGCATTTCATCCTGAATGGTTCTGACCCCAATGCTCTGGACTCAGTGTTGGCCCAGCTCAACGACCCAAACAGAAACAACCCTCAGGATCTGGACAGGGCTGTTATTGGTACGACTCTAATGCCACTCCCGCTTATAAACATTCACAATCTTTCTGCTCATGCATTATTAGGGCTTCATCCCAAATGGCACCCTATTCCATATTTACTGCCCTCCTTTGGACCAGGGCCCATAGAGCTCTGGTCAAAAGTAGTGCACTATTTAGGGAATAGGGTGCCATTTGAAGTGCAGCCTAGATAGAATGTTAAGTAATGATGTAAATCTCAACTATTTTATTTTACTAATCTCCTATGAGCGTTAGATTATACATATTGTATATTAAATATTAATACAATGGTGGGAACAGCCAAATCTCAGCCAGTCTGTCACGACTTCCGCCGAAGTCGGTCCCTCTCCTTGTTGGGGCGGCGTTCAGCGGTCGACGTCACCGGCCTTCTAGCCACCGCCGATCCGATTTTAATTTTCCATTTGTTATGTCTATGTCTTACACACCTGGTTTCACTAACCCAATTACCTGTTTAGTATTTAACCCTCTGTTCCCCATGTTTGGTTGTGAGTGATTGTTTGTTGTATTTGTGGTCCGTATTGTGGGCTTGGATTTATTCTTGTATTTTGATGACTGAGTAAAGTTACCTTTATTTACTAATCTCTGCTGTCCTGCGCCTGACTCCTCTGCACCAGCTAAACATAGACCGTTACACAGTCAAAACCTAAAAAGGTAACACAAGACTGTAAAATGTAAATGGACATAGAATCTTGAGTGGCAGGTTAATGAAGAAAATATAATTTTCCCCCAAAGTATGGTAATAAAAAATGCATATGGGAAGTGTTAAATGTTGCATTTCACTCTGCCTTTCACCATTGCAGCACAAATCTGTCAGGTGAAGGACAACTTAGCCAAGCATTCCCCAGAGCTGATACCTGCTGTGTTCACTAACACATGAGGTAGGTCCCAAACACACACACACACACACACTAGGTAGGTGGCGTCGCCAGCACGGCTGTGGCAGCAGCAGGGTCCAGTCTGTCGACTTGGCACCGTAACCACACCATCCCAGTCAGCACATCCGTTAGCTAGTTAGTTAGTTAGCCCTGGTCTAAGAAAGTGATTTCCTTCTCTCTAGTCTTTGATCCCGTCATTAATGAACCCGTGCTTAAATTTCCCTCCCGTCTGAAGTGGGAGACGGGAGCTCCTGCATCTTTGAACCTAAAACACATGTTAGGATGTGTGTAACTCATGTTAGGATGTGTGTAACTCATGTTAGGATGTGTGTAATTCATGTTAGGATGTGTGTAACTCATGTTAGGATGTGTGTAACTCATGTTAGGATGTGTGTAATTCATGTTAGGATGTGTGTAACTCATGTTAGGATGTGTGTAACTCATGTTGGTGTTTTCCTCCCTTCACCTCTCAGTTCAAAAGGATTTATTGACATGGAAAATCTAACCACATACACTGCCCAATAAAACTTAAGAAATATATTGAATGATTGATGACATGAGTAAAGAGTATGAAGACAATTACCTCTTGGTCCTTATGTGTCTGCGGTTCCTATCCCCAGCCTTGCCAGGTGCATTCCAGGGAGCGCTGCATGGGGTCCTGACACTGAGCCAGCTGGAGGAGGCAGTCAGGGGAACCATGCGCCGTGGGGGATGCACCGCCAGTAGGGCCTCATTCATAGGGGCCTGTTTTGGAGCACAGGTAGGGTTGGAGCAAAACCCTACATTTACATTTTGGTCATTTAGCAGGCGTTCTTATCCAGAGCAACTTACAGTCAGTTATACTGTCTGGCCCATGCAAATATGATCAAAACATGGAACCTTTATTCATTAGAAGTAGCTAGCTAGTATTTCAAGTAGCTAGTATTTACATAGTTGTTACATGGTCATTTGATTGTAAGACATTCCACACAGCAGGATATTCAAACCTAATCATTCAAGTTATTTGTTCTATAAATCAACCTTCATCCAATTTATACATGTTGACTATAAGGTGAAGCCTATATAATGAGTGAGCAATAAAACTACTTTTCTGTATCCCGTGTCCATAGTTTCAGCCTGGGTAATGAGTTTGACCTCGGATGGATTGCTTTGTGTCTGCTCTGAAGGCTTAGCATTTTATATACTGTAGCCTTTATCTGTTTCTCCTCCCTTGTCTTTCCAGACAGGTCTTCAGGGAATCCCAGAGTCTTGGAAGAACAGGACCCTCAAATATCCTGTGCTGCTGGGACTGGCTAAGAAAGTTGTAGGCTCACAGCAAGCCTAGATTTGGCACATCACGTTAAAGGCAGTTATGCAAATGTATATTACTAAATTAATGTATTGCTAGAGCTGATTAACATAACCAGTCCAACATATTATTAGGGAATATGAATTATGTATTGATTATGTATACATTTTTTTACAACTGCTTTGTAAGCCCATTTTATAACACAGTTGTACTTTGACAAAACAGTTTATGAAAGTTACATTCTAAAGTAACATTTGACGGATGTAACTTGAACCTTGTTGCTCTGTCAAAGCTGCAGTATGTTGCAAAATGATGAGTATATGGAATATGGAATATTCTTGTCATGTATACATTAGGATTAAAAGAGGAAGGATACTTGTGAACCATTTTTATGGTAACTGAGTACGTAAAATGAATTAACACAGCATCTAAACTAAATTAGGAAGATTACAAATAGCATTTGTGTGTTGTAGTGCTTGCATGTATAGGAAATTATTAACTTATCACATATTGCAGTTGTTTACTTCACCTTAGCTACAGCTCTGAAATACTGTCTCTATGGTTTTGGGTGGTTTTTCAGTTGAAATAACCTCTGCTCCGGTTAGAGAAACTGAGGGCTTGCAATAATTTAAAGAACAGAAATGTATTTTGCAAAAGAGGAAATGAATTTCAGCAAGTTTCAATACTCTCTATCTCTTTCTCTCTCTGGCATGGGTTCTGTTGAAGTGAAATAACAGAGACACAGAGATTTACCGTGCTGAAACAACTGAAGGGACTGCAACTTATCCCTCCCTCAAAGGAGTTAGTCTGTTTTCTTAAAACTGCTGACTTCCATATTACCATGTTCTCAATGGCTCCTCTGATGATTTTGAATATACTCTCTGCATAAAATGAAGCCAATATCTTAATATCTTTGACATGGAGTGTGGTTCTGAAAACAGGAATATAAGATGTAATACAGTGTAACATCTTTCATTGGTTTGCATGGATGGCTCTGGCTATAAGATGTAATGCAGTGTAACATCTTTCATTGGTTTGCATGGATGGCTCTGGCTATAAGATGTAATGCAGTGTAACATCTTTCATTGGTTTGCATGGATGGCTCTGGCTATAAGATGTAATGCAGTGTAACATCTTTCATTGGTTTGCATGGATGGCTCTGGCTATAAGATGTAATGCAGTGTAACATCTTTCATTGGTTTGCATGGATGGCTCTGGCTATAAGATGTAATACAGTGTAACATCTTTCATTGGTTTGCATGGATGGCTCTGGCTATAAGATGTAATGCAGTGTAACATCTTTCATTGGTTTGCATGGATGGCTCTGGCTATAAGATGTAATGCAGTGTAACATCTTTCATTGGTTTGCATGGATGGCTCTGGCTATAAGATGTAATGCAGTGTAACATCTTTCATTGGTTTGCATGGATGGCTCTGGCTATAAGATGTAATGCAGTGTAACATCTTTCATTGGTTTGCATGGATGGCTCTGGCTATAAGATGTAATGCAGTGTAACATCTTTCATTGGTTTGCATGGATGGCTCTGGCTATAAGATGTAATACAGTGTAACATCTTTCATTGGTTTGCATGGATGGCTCTGGCTATAAGATGTAATACAGTGTAACATCTTTCATTGGTTTGCATGGATGGCTCTGGCTATAAGATGTAATGCAGTGTAACATCTTTCATTGGTTTGCATGGATGGCTCTGGCTATAAGATGTAATGCAGTGTAACATCTTTCATTGGTTTGCATGGATGGCTCTGGCTATAAGATGTAATGCAGTGTAACATCTTTCATTGGTTTGCATGGATGGCTCTGGCTATAAGATGTAATGCAGTGTAACATCTTTCATTGGTTTGCATGGATGGCTCTGGCTATAAGATGTAATGCAGTGTAACATCTTTCATTGGTTTGCATGGATGGCTCTGGCTATAAGATGTAATGCAGTGTAACATCTTTCATTGGTTTGCATGGATGGCTCTGGCTATAAGATGTAATGCAGTGTAACATCTTTCATTGGTTTGCATGGATGGCTCTGGCTATAAGATGTGGTGAAAGTTGACTACTAGATGTTATCATTTAGGGCAGTGTGACTGAATTACAATATATGCACTTGTAAAATCATAGATAGTGACTTTGCTAACATCGACTATTACTTATTTATATGGCTGGCATGATTTAAAAAAGATGCGTTGCTCTCTCTAACCGGAGGCCATGGCTAGTCAGATCAACATTCAAAACTATAACCTGTTAATGGCTTATTAAGTTTGCTTAAACTGCATAGGCCTACATTACAAGAGTCCAGCCTTTAAAAATGTGTAAATTTCAATCTGTATACGTCGGATAACCATAGGAGACTCAATAAATATGTGTACTGACAAAGTAGTGACAGCACATTTTATTTTAAGGCTACTTTATCATTACATTTTCCTCTTGTATTGTTTTGTATGTTAAATATTTCACTAGGTGTGTTATGGTAAACTCACTGCTAGTCATCAGTGAACTGAGGCAACACAACACAGCCCTTCCAACAGGAGGAACATCAGTGTATCAATGTGTGTCTGTCTATGAGTAATGAGGGGAAGTCATTTGATCCCTCTCACCTACTTCCCCTTACCCAGCAGGCACCACAGCAGGTAACCGGCTGTATTGGAGATAATTGTATCCAGATCTTCAAGATGTCTTGTTTTTTATCTTCAAATCTGGTCCGTGCACTGATTCACAGAATGTCTACATAGACATGTGAGAGAGAGAGAGAGAGAGAGAGAGAGAGAGAGAGAGAGAGAGAGAGAGAGAGAGAGAGAGAGAGAGAGAGAGAGAGAGAGAGAGAGAGAGAGAGAGAGAGAGAGAGAGAGAGAGAGAGAGAGAGAGAGAGAGAGAGAGAGAGAGAGAGAGAGAGAGAGAGAGAGAGAGAGAGCGGGATAAAGAGAAGAGATATAAAGACAGAAATAAAGACAGAAAGAGAGAGACGGGGGGGCAACATAATTTATCTGGTGCATTGTGTTCAGTCAGTCAGCACAAAGTGTTTAGATTACATCTCAAGCTCTGAGTTCCCTACAAAGTCAACTTATCTCATGTTGTAACATCTGACGGGGAGTTTCCCTTTCCTGTCTCCCTGGAGACGGAAATACTGTAGTGATGGTCTCCAGGCTTTATCAGCTGTGTGGCAGAAGGCCTCTGCTAAGCCAGCTTGTCAGAGAGAGGAGACCCCGCCCATATATAGAAGAGACTCTGCCCAGAGGTGTGTGTGTTTGTGTGTGTGTGTGTGTGTGTGTGTGTGTGCTAGGCTTCTGATTCCACCACCAAACACTGTAAAAGATGAAAGGGGAAACAAAACAGCTGACTACAGACCAGACCACTCACACTAATGAGAAACAGATCACACGCTGCATTGCATGGCCAACGTGTCATTTTCCCCTGATAAACAAAAGCTGGCTCACTCTCTGCTTCACAGTGCAGGAGATTTGCGCTCCTCAGTGGCGCAGCGGTCTAAGGCACTGCATCTCAGTGCTAGATGCGTCACTACAGACCCTGGTTCGATCCCAGGCTTTATCACAACCGGTCATGATTGGGAGTCCCATAGGGCGGCGCACAATTGATGGGACGCACAATTGGCCCAGCGTCGTCCGGGTTAGGGGAGGGTTTGGCTGGGGTAGGCCGTCATTGTAAATAAGAATTTGGTCTGGACTGACTTGCCTAGTTAAATAAAGGTTAAATAAAAAAATACATTTTGTAATGTCATTTTGAACACTATGAGTGAAAGTGACCACGGCAATGTGGTTGAAGTAGTGAGCCGGTGCCGACCAACTGGCCCCCTAAGTGTTTAGTAATGGAGTAGCCTACCATCCAGCAGCTGTAAAATATGAACTAGTAAACAAACCACTGGCACCTTTTACGTTTCACTTCAAGCGCTAGTCATGACAGCACCAGAGAAATAATCTCTGACTGCTCAAATTAGTATGGCTAATGCATGTCACTGACTGTATATGAAAAAGTATGAAAATGTATGCTGGCGTCTTCTAAATGACTCAAATGTACATGTATACCCCATGCATTGAACATTGCCTCCACACCATCAAGACCCTCTGAACAATATTAAGAAGTAAAATCAGTGCAAAAGCTTAGCCCTGAACACATAGGGCTGGTTTCCAAGAGCAAGAATAAGGCTAGTCCTGGACTAAAAAGATGTTCCAATTAAGCATGTTTTTTAGGTTCAAGTTTAATATGGCCCACAGAAGAGTGAAGGCAACAGCTGAAATTTGAGACAAATCTGACCCCTAGTGGTGACAAGAGGTTTTGAATACACTGACAGCCCCGCCTACTCTATCTACGAATGCCACACATCGACAGTCGGAAAACTCCCTAAAACGAAACAGTCAACACTTGGCTGCTTCTTGTCAAAATCTAACCACGGGAAACGTAGCTAGCAAGGAAAATATTAATTTGTTTACCATTCCTCTGTATGGATAAGTAATTTGCCAGCTTTTTGAGCACAAAGTGTAATCTACAACTAAACATGGATTTCAACGTCAAAAGGTTAGCAGCAGACGCCGGTACTTTATTCAGTCGTGCGGTTCAAGTAAGTTTACACATTTGTTGTTATTTTCTGAATTCAGATATTTTGCGGTTTTCACATTGTCGCTAGCTAGCTAACAATGTTGAGAGCGAGGCATCAACTTTGGAAACTCCGCTGCTGTTTCAGGCCTGCGACTGCTGGCGATATGCTATTGCTAGGCTAGTTAGCTAACTAGTTTGGAATTTGTCATATTTGGCTAAAGATGTGTGTGTGTAATGTTAGTCATTACTTCTACATTACTTACTTTATTTGATCCACGTTAACAGCCAACTAACATACATGTTTTGTTTGACCAAAAGTTTAGAATAGTAAACTCAGCACATCCGCTCTAGTTTGGAACGGGAGTAAATTAGGCAGTGATTGGGTAAACTCTGGTCCAGGGCGTTACGTGCGGCTGGAGCACTGCATCTTTCCATTTATCCCTCCCTATGTGGTGTTTTCCGATTTTGTAAAGTATACTTAGTCACTGACCAAAGTAAAGGTGTTTCTGGAGTGTGGACGTATTTTCTTTGAATGCGCTGTGCATACTCTGTTCCATGTGCATGCCTCGTAGTATAGATCAGACGCGTGCGCATACTAGTCTGGCAGAAAACAAAGTGAAATCGTTATTCTTTTTTTGTATATATTTTTGGGGGAGAAACGACAGTTTCCACGAAGAGAAAAGCTTATCACTCTAGCAACATTTTTACTTTGGTGACTAACAAAAGTATATTGAAGCCAGTCACTAAATCAAATTGGGGGTTTTCGATGTTGGTTCGATTATCTTTTCAACATTAAATGCACTATGCATTATGTGGGATGACTGCTTTAGCAACACAGAATAAAACAATTAATAAAATGCCCATGATGGTAGTGACTGCCCATTACTGCTTATCACTTATTAACTTTACTTTACTTCAATAAAATATTTCAGTTGCCTATTACATTTGTTTTATTTGATGACTTTACTATTTAATTCCAAGTCATCATCTCATCTCTAATAGAGCCCCATAGTGGAGGTGTCATAATACCCAATGATTAGGTTCCAATCATTAGGTTCCAATCATTTTTCCTACATACATTTTTCCCATAGGGAATTTTTGAAACAATTAAAATAAGGGCTGTGTTTCATGTAGGCTTACCCTGTCATGACAGTTTGATAGCCATGTAAATCCTACTTGGACAAGTTGACTTATAATTAAGCAATAAGGCCAGTGGTATATGGCCAATATACCACAAAACCCAGAGGTGCCTTATTGCTATTATAAACTGGTTACCAACGTAAGTAGAGCATTAAAAATAAATGTTTTGTCGTACCCATGGTATACCACGGCTGTCAGCCAATCAGCATTCAGAGCTCGAATCACCCAGTTTATAACTAGGAATAAACGGACAGATAAACAGTAGCAGCAGCGTACAGTGCATTCTGAAAGTATTCAGACCCCTTCACCTTTCCACATTTTGTTACGTTACAGCCTTATTCTAAAATGGATTAAATCGTTTTTTTCACTCATCAATCTACACACAATACCCCATAATGTCAAAGCAAAAAACGATTTTTAGAAAAAGGGGAAAAAATGTAAATAAAAAAATCACATTTACATAAGTATTCAGACCCTTTCCTCAGTACTTTGTTGATGCACCTTTGGCAGCGATTACAGCCTCGAGTCTTCTTTGGTATGATGCTACAAGCTTGGCACACCTGTATTTGGGGAGTTTCTCCCATTCTTCTCTGCAGATTCTTTCAAGCTCTGTCAGGTTGGATGGGGAGTGTCGCTACACAGCAATTTCCAGGTCTCTCCAGATATGCTAGATCGGTTCAAGTCTGGGCTCTGCTGCCACCACCATGCTTCACCGTAGGGACGGTGCCAGGTTTCCTTTAGGTGCTTTTTGGCAAACTCCAAGCAAGCTGCCATGTGCCTGTTACTGAGGAGTGGAATCCGTCTGACCACTCTACCATAAAGACCTGATTGGTGGGTTGCTGCAGAGATGGTTCTTCCATCTCCACAGAGGAGCTCTGTCAGCGTGACCATCGGGTTCTTGGTCACCTCCCTGACTAAGGCCCTTCTCCCCCGATTGCTCAGTTTGGCCGGGCGGCCAGCTCTAGGAAGAGTCTAGGTGGTTCCAAACTTCTTCCATTTAAGAATTATGGAGGCCACTGTGTTCTTGGAAACCTTCAATGCTGCAGAAGGTACCCTTCCCCAGATCTGTGCCTTGACACAATCCTGTCTCGGACAATTCCTTTGACCTCATTGCTTGGTTTTTGCTCTGACATGGCCTGTCAACATGCAAAGGGTCAATCCAGATAGTCAGGGTAGCTATTTGGGTAATTGTTTAACAAACCACTTAGCAGTTTTATGGCTTGGGGGTAGAAGCTGTTCCTGTTGGTTCCAGACTTGGTTCATCAGTACCGCAAGAAGGCTTCAGCCGCACGTAACGTCCTGGATCAGAGCTATGATTGGGTTAGCTAGTCAGGCAAGCTAAGCCAACTTGGAAGAGGTAAATAGACAGTGCCAAGTACTTATGTCAAATAAAATATTCACTTTCATTGAGCTACAGGTAGCCTAGTTTGACAACCACCTGACTTTTGTCAGTTTGTAGCCACTGGAGATTCACCCTTTCATTTCATCTTCAGTTTACAGAGGAAAAACTTGGGCAAGCTGAGAAGACTGAGTTGGATGCTCACCTGGAGAACCTTCTGTGCAGAGCAGAATGCACCAAGCAAAACACGGAGAGAATCATGAAGCAGACAGAGGTTCTACTACAACCAAACCCAAGTAAGACTGCACTCACTGATGTCAAATCGAATTATGTTTGTCACATGCGCCGAATACAACAGGTGCAGACTTTGCCGTGAAATGCTTACTTAAGAACCCTTTCCAAACAATGCTAAGTTAAAAAGTAAGAAAGAAAAAAAAGATATTAACACAATAAAATTACAATAACGAGGCTATAAACAAGGAGTACCGGTACCGAGTCAATGTGCAGGGTTACGAGGTAATGCAGCAGTGGTTCGAGCGTTTGGCCTGTAACCGAAAGGTTGCTGGATCAAATCCCGAGCTGACAAGGTAAAAAATCTGTCATTCTGCCCCTGAACAAGGCAGTTAGTTAATACACTGTTCCCCGGTAGGCTGTCATTGTAAATAAGAATGTGTTCTTAACTGACTTGTCTAGTTAAATAAAGGTTAAAATAAAATAAAAAAGGTAATATGTACATGCGGGTAGGGGTGAAAGTGACTAGGCAATCAGGATCGATAATTAACAGAGTAGCACCAGTGTGTGTGGCATCAATATGCACGCGTGTGTGTTGGAGTGTCATTGTAGTATGTGTGAGTGTGTGGGTAGAGTCCAGTGAGTGCGTATAGTGCAAGAATGTCAGTGCAAAAATAACAAAAAAGGGGGGTCAATGAAAATAGTCCAGGTAGCCATTTGATTAACTTCAGTAGTCATATGGTTGCTGTGCGGTTCAGGAGCCTTTTGGTCCCAGACGTGGCGCTGCGGTACCGCTTGCCATGCAGTAGCAAAGAGAACCGTCTGACTTGGGTGCCTGGAGTCTTTGAAAATGTTTAGGGCCTTCCTCTGACATCGCCTGGTATAGATCTCCTGAATGGCAGGGAGCTCGGCCCCAGTAATGTACTGGGCCGTACACACTACCCTCTGTAGCGCCTTGCGGTTGGATGCCAAGCAGTTGCCATACCAAGCGGTGATGCAGCCAGTCAGGATCCTTTCAATGGTGCAGCTATAGAACCTTTTGAGGATCTGAGGACCCATGCCAAATCTTCTCAGACTCATGAAGAGGAGGAGGCATTGTCGCGCCCTCTTCATGACTGTGTTGATATGTTTGGACCATGATTGGTCCTTAGTGATGTGGACACAGAGGAACTTGAAGCTTTCGACGCGCTCCACTACAGCCGTGTCAATGTGAATGGGGGCGTGCTCAGCCTTCTGTTTCCTGTCACCCACAATCAGCTCCTTTGTCTTGCTTAACTTGCGGGAGATGTTGTTGCCCTGGCACCAGACTGTCTCATTGGCGATCAAGCCTACCACCATCGTGTTGTTGGCAAACTGTAACATCAGTATCCAATGTTAAGATTTTTCAAATATGAACTGACCAGAATTGAATGTCCCCTAGTTAGGACTTACAGACACCAGTCAGGGTATATTGTCTAAATGACCCCGTAGCACTCACGTCAGTAGCCGTGAAGTGCTTTTGAAAGGCATGGCTCACATCAACGATGACATCCCGGAAACCCTAACCCACTCCAATTCGCATACCACCCCAACAGATCAACAGATGACACGATCTCAATCGCACTCCACACTGCCCTTTCCCACCTGGACAAAAGGAACACTTATGTGAGAATGCTGTTCAACACCATAGTTCCCACAAATGTATTCATTAAGCTAAGGACCCTGGAACTAAACACCTCCCTCTGCAACTGGATTCTGGACTTCCTGACGGGCCGTCCCCAGTTGGTAATGGTCGGCAGCAACAGATATGCCACACTGATCCTCAACACAGGGGCCCCTTAGGGGTGCGTGCTTAGTCCCTTCCCGTACTCCTTGTTCACCCACAACTGCGTGGCCAAGCCCGACGCCAACACCATCATTAAGTTTGCCGATGACACAACAGTGGTAGGCCTGATCAACGATGAGACAGCCTATAGGGAGGAGGTCAGAGACCTGGCAGTGTGGTGCCAGGACAACAACCTCTACCTCAATGTGAGTAAGACAACGGAGCTGATCGTGGACTATAGGAAAAGGAGGGCCAAACAGGCCCCCATTAACATTGACGGGCCTCTAGTGGAGCGGATCTAGAGTTGCAAGTTCCTTGGTGTCCACATCACCAACAAACTGTCATGGTCCAAACCCACCAAGACAGTCGTGAAGAAGGCATGGCAATACCTTTTCCCCCTCAGGAGACTGAAAAGATTTGGCATGGGTCCCCAGATCCTCAAAGTTCTACAGCGGCACCATCGAGAGCATCCTGACCGGTTGCATCACCACCTGGTATGGCAACTGCTTGGCATCTGACATTAAGACGCTACAGAGGGTAGTGCGTATGGCCCAGTACATCACTGGGGCCAAGCTTCCTGCCATCCAGGACCTATATACTAGGCGATGTAAGAGGAAGGACCAAAAAATGGGAAAGACTCCAGTCACCCTAGTCATAGACTGTTCTGACCGAAAGGCTCCTTAACAGCTTCTACCCCCAAGCCATAAGACTGCTGAACAATTAATCAAATGGCCATCCGGACTATTTACATTGACACCCCCCCCCCCCCCCCCCCCCCCCCCCCACACACATTTACTCTGCTGCTAGTCGCTGTTTATTATCTATGCACAGTCACTTTCCCCCGATTAACCTGTACCCCCGCACATTGACTCGGTATCTGTACCCCCTGTATATAGCCTCGTTATTGTTATTTTGTTACTTTTCATAATGTGCTTCTTTAGTTTATTTAGTAACTTAACTATATTTGTTGGTTAAGAGTTTAAATAATCATTTCACGGTAAGGTCTGTTGTATTTGGTGCATGTAACAAATAAAATTTGATTTGAACCGATTTTATTTTAAAAAATCACACACAGAGGATATAATCTATGCAAATGATATAATATACGGATCATTTAGCACTTCAATGTGCTGTTGAGTCTTCAGATAGGAATGAATGGTGCCACGTGATCAATGGCTTTGTCCATTCATATACAGTCATTGATTCAGCCCCATAAAAAGTAACTGTTAAATGGCCTGAAATGGCATTGAAAAGTTCTGAAGCATTACATGTGGATGTTGTCATGGTCCAGGAGGATGGCATGGTGTCTAGTACTGTAGGTTCTATGGCTGTGTGTTGTCTTGGCTTCAGTCAGCTGTAGATTAAGTCTGGGAAACAGGCCTAGATATTACACAAGTCTATTAGGTATGACTGTGCTATAGACACAGTGAGAGCCAAGGTATTCATGCATCTGCTGCTGCCGTACAAATTCAACTCTTGAGGGATTCAACTGATGCACAGTTAGCCTACTCTGGATGTTAACAAAGCAGAAGAGATTAGACGGTGCTGCTGTTTTCCTTTAACATTATCATTTGTCTTTGAATACCAAGACAAAGGCTACTTTTTACCTACATGGAAGTAAAAATCTAGGCTAATGTATCCTTTGACAGATTCCCTTGAAACAGGTTATTCAGCCTTTGACAGATTCCCATGAAACAGGTTATTCAGCCTTTGACAGATTCCCATGAAACACGTTATTCAGCCTTTGACAGATTCCCATGAAACACGTTATTCAGCCTTTGACAGATTCCCTTGAAACAGGTTATTCAGCCTTTGACAGATTCCCTTGAAACAGGTTATTCAGCCTTTGACAGATTCCCATGAAACAGGTTATTCAGCCTTTGACAGATTCCCATGAAACAGGTTATTCAGCCTTTGACAGATTCCCTTGAAACAGGTTGTAAGAGTAACGGTTGGTTTTTGGGCCCAGTTCCCCCTCAGTAAAGAAGCAGTAACTGGTTAGCCACTTTCCCTTCATAGCCAATAGGCTACATTTTATCCAGCTTTTGTGCCACAATTGGACGGTAATATTCCTTTACATTCTAAGCCTAGGCTACATAGGCAGCCCAATTCTTTTTTTTTTTACTAATTGGTATTTTAACCAATCAGATCTGAAAAAGATCTGATGTGATTGGTCAAAAAGATGGCAATTCTTCAACGAGCCACATACTTATGAGTATTGACTGTTAAACCACAGTTGGGTGTCTATGCGACTGTAAGCTCAGCTGTGCTCTAGTACTGTAGGTTCTATGGCTGTGTGTTGTCTTGGCTTCAGTCAGCTGTAGATTAAGTCTGGGAAACAGGCCTAGATATTACACAAGTCTATTAGGTATGACTGTGCTATAGACACAGTGAGAGCCAAGGTATTCATGCATCTGCTGCTGCCGTACAAATTCAACTCTTGAGGGATTCAACTGATGCACAGTTAGCCTACTCTGGATGTTAACAAAGCAGAAGAGATTAGACGGTGCTGCTGTTTTCCTTTAACATTATCATTTGTCTTTGAATACCAAGACAAAGGCTACTTTTTACCTACATGGAAGTAAAAATCTAGGCTAATGTATCCTTTGACAGATTCCCTTGAAACAGGTTATTCAGCCTTTGACAGATTCCCATGAAACAGGTTATTCAGCCTTTGACAGATTCCCATGAAACACGTTATTCAGCCTTTGACAGATTCCCATGAAACACGTTATTCAGCCTTTGACAGATTCCCTTGAAACAGGTTATTCAGCCTTTGACAGATTCCCTTGAAACAGGTTATTCAGCCTTTGACAGATTCCCATGAAACAGGTTATTCAGCCTTTGACAGATTCCCATGAAACAGGTTATTCAGCCTTTGACAGATTCCCTTGAAACAGGTTGTAAGAGTAACGGTTGGTTTTTGGGCCCAGTTCCCCCTCAGTAAAGAAGCAGTAACTGGTTAGCCACTTTCCCTTCATAGCCAATAGGCTACATTTTATCCAGCTTTTGTGCCACAATTGGACGGTAATATTCCTTTACATTCTAAGCCTAGGCTACATAGGCAGCCCAATTCTTTTTTTTTTTACTAATTGGTATTTTAACCAATCAGATCTGAAAAAGATCTGATGTGATTGGTCAAAAAGATGGCAATTCTTCAACGAGCCACATACTTATGAGTATTGACTGTTAAACCACAGTTGGGTGTCTATGCGACTGTAAGCTCAGCTGTGGACCCTCTGAGTTTACACCATGGTGCTGCATAGCTCAGTCTGCTGCTAGGGCCTCACACACACATCTTATCTCCAGGCACACTCACAACCAAAGCACACCTACTTCTGCGTGCTGTTAGGCATAGTTATTATGATTGTACTCAGCAGCTAGTCCTATAGTTTCTGGTTTAGTAGATAAAGCAGTTGGCTCCATCAAAGGTGGTTAGTTAGCCTAGTGCCAGAATTGACTTGTGCAGTCAGTGTACGGTCTTATGTAGGTCTGTGCTAGCTCAATTAGCCTACTATAAGGCTCTTTGAACCCGAATAATGTTGTTGAAGATTTACTAGACTAGATTGCAGACTGGATTTGCCTGGATAGTCTGTGTGATATCCCTGTTATCTGGCTGTTGGGTCATGCAGCACAAGGTTGCTCCTTAGTCTTGTTTCCTCGTGACTCTCCTTTCTCTCTAATTGAGTTTATCGTACAATTTTCAGATGTCAGAATAGAGGAATTTCTGTACGAGAAACTGGAGAAGAAAGTCCCCACGCGGATGAACAACCACGAGGTGCTTGGCCAGTCCATGATCGAGTCGGGGAGTGAGTTTGGCCCTGGAACGGCCTATGGTGAGTGAGTTGTACCTGGGGTGCATTAATAAGTGCAACGGAAAATCAAAACAGGCATTTCTTATTTGACAAATGCTGGTCATCCCTCTATTTTTTTAGTTCTGCTTGGTTCCAAATGAATTACTACCTTTAGGCTGCGTTTCATTCCACAAAGTTGTTAACCTCTCCTGTCAGATCTGTCAAGGGGAGTGAACAAAGGCCGATAGGAGGGAACACAGTCATAACCCCCCCACCCCAATTAACTCAATGTCATCTCTCAGAAATGGCACTGTTGACAACTGCTAATTCTTGTGTGTATGTACTGACATGTATGTGTAACTGGTAGATGTACACACACACACACTATGATTCCTTCGTTTTATTGTTTGTTTTTGTGTCTTTATTTTTTATTTTATACAGTACCATTCAAGAGTTTGGACACACCTATTCATTCCAGGGTTTTTCTTTATTTTTACTATTTTCTACATTGTAGAATAATAGTGAAGACATCAAGACTATGAAATAACACATGGAATCATGTAGTAACCAAAAAAGTGTTAAACAAATCAAAATATATTTGAGATTCTTCAAAGTAGCCACCCTTTGCATTGATGACAGCTTTGCACACTTTTGGCATTGTCTATGATAATGTTTTAAATGTATGTAAATTGTAAAGTGTTTTTGTCTGTAATGTATTTTTCGTTATGTGTCGGACGCAAGGAAGACTAGTATGTTAAGTGGGGGAGTAGCATAGATTTGAAGTACAGTTTTGCTACCTCTATAGTCAAACAATTTTATATGAATCAGAAATTAGCTAGGTTGAAATTTGAGTTACCTTTTTCACCTGCTTTTTTATCACACGTGCGCTGCAAACATATAACCTAATAGGCACCTTGCTCAGTGCGTCAACTCCATTACAGGTGCGCTACAGAAACACCACTTGCCAAACACAACCTGGCTGGTGCACACACATGGTCCCCTGACGTGGTTTAAGCATTGTTGTAGACTTGGAACATCCAAATTGTGTTTTTCTATTAAGTGTTTGAGTGAAAACCTGATGAAACTAGGGGAAATCAGTACTCCACATGACATTTTTTTATTATTATTTTTCGGTGTCGTTTTTTCAAACATTTTGCAATTCATTTTAACAGTCTCTTTTCTGTTACAGTAAATCGATCCAAATCAATGTAAAAACACATGGGCATGCTAATTTAAAAGATGGCTTATCGTTATTAGCCTGGTTCTGTATGAAATGCAGGAACTTTATTGGACACAGGCCAGGCCATTATAAATTATTTTATTAAAACATCGGTGTGACCTTATCATGTACTGGTGCCACCAACTGAAGAAAATAAATTGTGTAGAACCCTGTATAGGCTATGCCTTATCAACAATGTAGTTGCTAAAATAAAAAAAGGAATGAGCTTTTATGGATATTGTGTATATATATAGCCTGTGACTGAATCGATTTTATTGGACATATTTAAAATCCATATAGAGTTGTCTCATTCAGCTGAGCACAACATTCACATTGGCCAGGTGCCAAGGAATTGCTATGTGTTATTATCATTAAAAAAAAGCAAAGCTGAAATCTCCAGCGTCTGTGTCCTCCTGGATGTCTCTGTAGTTAAACCTTTCATTTCTACTTCCTGGTTAAACCTTGTCTACTTCCTGTCCCTACAGGAAACGCACTTATTAAATGTGGCGAGACGGAGAAGCAGATTGGAGGAGCGGAGAGAGAGTTCATCCAGAGCTCAGCCATCAACTTCCTCACGCCATTCAGGAACTTTCTAGAAGGAGACTTCAAAACCATCCTGGTGAGTATCAACGGGATGATCCGTTCAGCGTCCCGAATGTCACCCTATTCCTTATGTAGTACAGCACTACTTTTGACCAGTCCCCATTCATTCCCCTGAGGTTCATGACCTTTTGGATTGAAACTGGGTGGTTGGAAGTAATTGAATCTAAAAGAGTCAAGGTCCCTTTTCTCTGCCAGTGCCCACCACGTGAAAGCTAATTGGCCTAATAGATGTAATAGTCAGTCCAGTCATATTTGTGGCATGATGTTATGTTGCTGTTTCTCTGCAGGCCCTCGTACAGTACTCTCTGGTCTAGTTTCATTGTCATTACTCTATGTAATGACGAGCGGCAGACAGTCCTATTAACATCAACCGTTTTGATTCCAAATATGATAATGCAGCTGATTTGATAGTAATCTATCGTTGTTGTGTTGTGTGCAGAAAGAACGGAAGCTTTTGCAGGTGAAGCGTTTGGATCTGGACGCAGCAAAAACCAGGCTAAAGAAGGCCAGAGTTCCTGACGCTAGAGCAGTGGTGAGTGGACTGTTTAGTTTCAAAACACGCGGGCACACACACACACACACGCGCGCGTCTGAAATGGGTGGTAATATAGGACAGTGTTCATTTGTAGATAACTAAATTACTAAGACGAACGACAAAAAACCTTGTAGAGGGAGACGTTGTCGGACGGGTGAAAGTTATCTGGGCGTAGTCTGTTAAGTCTCCAGACACAAGTCACTAGACTGACCTAGAACGCTGTGGCCTTGGTTACACAACATTGGCTGAACCGTTCCCCCTCCCTGACCAACACACGGCTCGTTATGAGAAGGGCCAGTTCCTCATTTCAATTTCTCTGGAGCTCCTCTCTCTCTCTCTTCCACCATCCTGTTTTCCTGTAGCACTCCTCCTCCTTACTCCCATTCTACTCCGTCCTTTCCTCTGTGTACGTCTTCTCTTTCTAGCAACATGTTCAGTCTCCTGCACGAATGCATGGCCTGTGTCATTGAAACAATAGTGGAATAGTTTAGGCTAATGCTAACTAGCCTCTACCCGGCCAGGTACATGCATACTCTAATTGGGGGATCATCAACTAGATTCAGCCGCAGCCCCATTTATTTTCTTGAGCGGATGGTCAGGGGGCCGCAACATAATTACAAACAATTTGTAGACTGCAAATTAACCGCATGAAGCCCGAACAAATATATTAGACTAAAACATAATAATTTCAAACGTTGCTTACATTTTCTATATGATCACATATCTCCATTATGCATGGGAATACTTTGGAACCATGCTCTAGTAATTTACTTACAGCACTTAACCTATTATACAAGAGAACTGGATGTCACATTCTGTACTACATAACAGCCTGAAACAGGCGTGTTCCACTAAGGCAAAAGACCGATGTAAAGTGGTGTTCCCTCATCAGATGGTGACTGTGTAGGTTTGCCATCTCTTGTGGTTCACCCATCATTATCTAGCTAGCACTAGACCTTAGCAGGGGCCTGGGTTCCCCTGCAAGCCTTGCTGTTACCAGTCTGACTGATATGATCGGAGGATTGTCCTTCAGAGGATTGAGCTGTTGACTGTTACAACAGGCACAGCAAATTACCAAACCATGAAGGGGGACGTTGTGAAACAAGTAGCAGTGATGGTTAAAAAAACATATCCTGGTGATCCGCGGGGCGTTCTGGGATTCAAACAGCAAAGTGGTCAGTCAGCCCGCCAATGTTTTGGTCAAATAATGAGGGATGGGGCTGGAGAAATGTAACCAATGTTGTACCAATCCCAGATTGCCTCTTTTAAGGTAACCAGAGAAACAATATTTGGCTTAGCTGTGTATCTTTGTACTGTACTGTAGGAGGCCCCAGTCAATTTGTTGGTACAGCCGTCTGCCGTTTCCCTAAAGGATGTCGACAACAGCAAGAGAAGGCCGCTTGCCGTTTGTTGAGAAACTGTGTCGTGGTTGTAGTGCAGCTTGTGTATCAGTCTGTGGATCTGTGAATACTAGTAAACTGACATGCACTATCGTGTGTTGTAGTCAGACTGTTGTACTGTAAACACACACACACACACACACACACAGTATCAGGATAGTAGGCTGTGTTGTGTTGGCTGTGGTGTCGCAGCAGCTGTAGCTCTAATAGAATGACTGTCACTGTTTCACACCGTGCTAACAAACAGATGTGGCCATAGGAAGTGACCGAGGTGAGTGGAATGTTCAGCAGCCATGTTGGAACTGAGGACCGGAACACCTGCTGGCGTCATGGTTAGCAGCTGTTTGTGTGTCTCTTGTGCTCTCTCTGTCTGTCTCTTATCTCCCATTCTCTCTTTCCGTATCTCTCTCTACTCTGGTCTTTCTCTCGCTCTCTTTCTCTCGCGCTCTCTCTCTCCCATTCTCTTTTTCCGTATCTCTCTCTACTCTGGTCTTTCTCTCGCTCTCTTTCTCTCGCGCTCTCTCTCTCCCATATCTCTCTACTCTCGGTCTCCTCTTTCTTTCTCTCTCGCTCTCTCTCGCTCTGTCTCTCTATCTCCCATCTTCTCTTTCCGTATCTCTCTACTCTCGGTCTCCTCTCTCTGCCATCTCGCGCTCTCTCTCTGGAATAATAGTGTAAAACTGGAAGGAACAGAGGGGTCCAACACCATTGTCAATGTCACAGTGGCCATCAGTCAATGTTTATGGGTCTTTTTCCTCTGCTTGCAACTACTAGAGTCAAATGAGTCAGAAGAATATGCCATTGTCCTCTGTACTCTGCCTGTTAACTTCTGTTCCTGAACCACAGCAGTACCACACAGCCTAATGAAAAACAAAGGTTGTCCTGATTCCACTTGGCGTTGAAACAAATGCCCTGAACTTCCTTTTGCTGGCTTCAAAAACGGGTTCATTATGCACAATAAATTGCTCCAAAACATACCTACAGTTGAAGTCAGAAATTTACATACACTTAGGTTGGAGTCATTAAAACTCGTTTTTCAACCACTCCACAATTGTCTTGTTAACAAACTATAGTTTTGGCAAGTCGGTTAGGATATCTACTTTGTGCATGACACAAGTCATTTTTCAAACAATTGTTTACAGACAGATTATTTCACTGTATTACAATTCCAGTGGGTCAGAAGTTTACACTAAGTTGACTGTACCTTTAAACAGCTTGGAAAAAGACAGATAATGTCATGGCTTTAGAAGCTTCTGATAGGCTAATTGACATTATTTGAGTCAATTGGAAGTGTACCTGTGGATGTATTTCAAGGCCTACCTTCAAACTCAGTGCCTCTGCTTGACATCCTGGGAAAATCAAAATAAGTCAGCAAAGACCTCAGAAAAAACATTGTAGACCTCCACAAGTCTGGTTCATCCTTGGGAGCAATTTCCAAACGCCTGAAGGTACCACGTTCATCTGTACAAACAATAGTACGCAAGTATAAACATCATGGGACCACGCAGCCGTCATTCCGCTCAGGAAGGAGACGCGTTCTGTCTCCTAGATATGAACATACTTTGGTGCGAAAAGTGCAAATCAATCCCAGAACAACAGCAAAGGACCTTGTGAAGATGCTGGAGGAAACAGGTACAAAAGTATCTATATCCACAGTAAAACGAGTCCTATATCGACACAACCTGAAAGTCCGCTCAGCAAGGAAGAAGCCACTGCTCCAAAACCGCCATAAAAAGCCAGACTACGGTGTGCAACAAGGGGACAACATGGGGACAAATATTGTACTTTTTGGAGAAATGTCCTCTGGTCTGATGAAAAATTAATAGAACTGTTTGGCCATAATGACGAGGAAAAAGGGGGAGGCTTGCAAGCCAAAGAACACCATCCCAACCGTGAAGCACGGTGATGGCAGCATCATGTTGTGGGGTGCTTTTGTTGCAGGAGGGACTGGTGCACTTCACAAAATAGATGGCATCATGAAGAGGGAAAATTATGTGGATATATTGAAGCAACATCTCAAGACATCAGTCGGGAAGTTAAAGCTTGGTCGCAAATGGGTCTTCAAAATGGACAATGACCCCAAGCATACTTCCAAAGTTGTGGCAAAATGGCTTAAGGACAACAAAGTCAAGGTATTGGAGTGGCCATCACAAAGCCCTGACCTCAATCCTATAGAACATTTGTGGGCAGAACTGAAAAAGCTTGTGTGAGCAAGGAGGACTAAAAACCTGACTCAGTTACACCAGCTCTATCAGGAGGAATGGGTCACAATTCACCCAACATATTGTGGGAAGCTTGTGGAAGGTTACCCAAAACGTTTGACCGACGTTAAACAATTTAAAGGCAATGCTACCAAATACTAATTTAGTGTACAGTCGTGGCCAAAAGTTTTGAGAATGACACAAATATACATTTTTCAAAGTTTGTCAGATGTTACTATGGAATACTGAAGTATAATTACAAGCATTTCATAAGTGTCAAAGCCTTTTATTGACAATTACATGATGTTGATGCAAAGAGTCAATATTTGCAGTGTTGACCCTTCTTTTTCAAGACCTCTGCAATCCGCCCTGGCATGCTGTCAATTAACTTCTGGGCGACATCCTGACTGATGGCAGCTCATTCTTGCATAATCAATGCTTGGAGTTTGTCAGAATTTGTGGGTTTTTGTTTGTCCACCCGCTTCTTGATGATTGACCACAAGTTCTCAATGGGATTAAGGTCTGGGGAGTTTCCTGGCCATGGACCCAAAATATTGATGTTTTGTTCCCCAAGCCACTTTTGCCTTATGGCAAGGCACTCCATCATGCTGGAAAAGGCATTGTTTCGTCACCAAACTGTTCCTGGATGGTTGGAAGAAGTTGCTTTCGGAGGATGTGTTGGTACCATTCTTTATTCATGGCTGTGCTCTTAGGCAAAATTGTGAGTGAGCCCACTCCCTTGGCTGAGAAGCAACCCCACATATGAATGGTCTCAGGATGCTTTACTGTTGGCATGACACAGGACTGATGGTAGGGCTCATCTTGTCTTCTCCGGCCAAGCTTTTTTCCGGATACCCCAAACAATCGGGAAGGGGATTCATCAGAGAAAATGACTTTACCCCAGTCCTCAGCAGTCCAATCCCTATACCTTTTGCAGAATATCAGTCTGTCCCCGCTGTTTTACCTGGAGACAAGTGGCTTCTTTGCTGCCCTTCTTGACACCAGGCCATCCTCCAAAGTTCTCGCCTCACTGTGCGTGCAGATGCACTCACACCTGCCTGCTGCCATTCCTGAGCAAGCTCTGTACTGGTGGTGCCCCGATCCCGCAGCTGAATCAACTTTAGGAGATGGTCCTGGCGCTTGCTGGACTTTCTTGGGCGCCCTGAAGCCGCCTTCACAACAATTGAACCGCTCTCCTTGAAGTTCTTGATGATCCGATAAATGGTTGATTTAGGTGCAATCTTACTGGCAGCAATATCCTTGCCTGTGATGCCCTTTTTGTGCGAAGCAATGATGGCGGCACGTGTTTCCTTGCAGGTAACCATGGCTGACAGAGGAAGAACAATGATTCCAACCACCACCCTCCGTTTGAAGCTTCCAGTCTGTTATTCGAACTCAATCAGCATGACAGAGTGATCTCCAGCCTTGTCCTCGTCAACACTCACACCTGTGTTAATGAGAGAATCACTGACATGTCAGCTGGTCCTTTTGTGGCAGGGCTGAAATGAGGTGGAAATGTTTTTTTGGGATTCAGTTCATTTGCATGGCAAAGAGAGACTTTGCAATTAATTGCAATTCATCTGATCGCTCTTCATAACATTCTGGAGTGTATACAAATTGCCATCAGACAAACTGAGGCAGCAGACTTTGAAAATTAATATTTGTGTCATTCTCAAAACTTTTGGCCACGACTGTATGTAAACTTCTGACCCACTAGGAATGTGATGAAAGAAATAAAAGCTGAAATAAATCATTCTCTGCTATTATTCTGACATTTCACATTCTTAAAATAAAGTGGTGATCCTAACTGACCTAAGACAGGGATTTTTACTTGGATTGAATGTCAGGAATTGTGAAAAACTGAGTTTAAATGTATTTGGCTAAAGTGTATGTTAACTTCCGACTTCAACTGTATATTAAGCTGGTTTACCATATTTTCATCCCTGAAAAGTGTGTTGTGTTTCTGTGCGTCTGTGATGACTGTATGTTGTGTGTGTGTGTGTGTCCCCACCAGGCGGAGCAGGACCTAAGGATGACCCAGAGTGAGTTTGATAGACAGGCTGAGATCACCAGGCTGCTCCTGGAGGGGGTCAGCAGCACCCATGTACGTACCCTGACCTCTGACCCCACGACTCGCATGACCTCGATCAGCGTTTGTCTGAAATGGCCCCCTATTGCCTTTTTTTATAGTGCACTACTTTTGACCAGATCCTAGCGGAATAGGGTGCCCTGCCTGTCCCTGCCCACAACCCTCCATGATGCCAGCATGACCTAGACTCTGTAACCCAAAGGGTCAATTACTGTACCAGCGTGCATCTTTGGTTTAATTCATGAATACCTGTTTGTAGAGGAGTTTTCCTGTTGGTAGACATGCCTCTCTTTCTCCCCTTATCTCTGCCCCCCCCCCAATCCCTGTACTCTCTTTCCAATAGGCACACCACCTCCGCTGTCTGACTGACTTTGTGGAGGCCCAGACTACATACTATGCCCAGTCTTACCAGTACATGGTTGACCTCCAGAAGCAACTGGGGAGGTATGTTTACCTACTCTGACAAATCACTTCCATCTAAGTGTGTGTGGTTTATTCTACTACAGTTTTGTTGGCACAGCATGACATCTATTTGTAAAGTGTGAGGATCTGCTCTTAAATGTGGTTAGCCTTCTTTTTTTTTTACCAGTGGTGGTCCTCTTCTCTCCCCAGCTTCCCGTCTACGTTCTCCTCCAACAACAACCAGTCGTCTAGTAGTTCCGGTGGGGCCAGTATCTCAGTACCCACCATCCCCTTGTCTGCCTCCATGCTCAGCCCCTCTCCCGGCCTGGGCTTGTCAGGCTTCAGTGAGCTCCGGGTCTCCAGCGGCAGCCGTAAAGCCCGCGTACTCTATGACTACGATGCTGCTGGCAGCAGTGAACTCTCCCTGCTCGCTGATGAGGTAACATGGGACTGGGGTTGAGCACTTCTCAAAGCTTTAATTGTCTCTGGTTTTGGGCATGCCTTTCCGTCTCTGGTTTTTCTTGCTCGCTCTTTGCCTTTTAGCTTTTTCTTCCTCCATCTTTCCTTCCCACCTTATCTCTTCATCTTTTTCTTTCTCTTTCCCTCTTGTTTGTTCCGACTGCAACATCTGAGGTTCTTGCGGATGAGATTTGTTTATTGCATGATTGAGAAGGGGTGTGTTATGTCTTGTTTACTTCCAGGTCATCATGGTGAGCAGTGTCCCAGGCATGGACTCTGATTGGCTGATGGGCGAGCGGGGTACCCAGATGGGTAAAGTGCCCATCACCTATCTGGAGCTGTTGAACTGATCAGAGCGTAGTGATGCCTGTATGTGGGAGAGACTCAAGAGAGTCCAGACTGCGGGGCCCGTATTCATAATGCATCTCAGAGTAGGTCCTAGGATCAGTTTTACAGTTTAGATTATAACTATATGAACAGGCGGGATCTGATTACCTGATCCTAGTTCAGCAGTCATACTCTGAGACGCTTTGTTAATACAGGCACCAGGATCCAGAGGAAAGCAACAAGCAAGCCCAGTGTAGTAGAGCAAGGTTTCCCTATTTATACTGTCTACCACGGGATATGGTCTGCTCCATGCTAATTCTGTCAATTCATCAGGAGAATTGTAACTCAATGGAAAACAGTGACAATGACATTGTGAATTGAAATTCGTCAAAGGAATTGGATGGATTGAATTGGAACTGACCCTATCCCTGCCGTGCCATGTATGCAACTGTTTATACAAGCCGCTTCGATGTTTTTCGCTCAATGCAATCTTAATTCAATATGTGCCAGACTTTCTCCACAACCTTCCATTTGTACAACCGAACCTTTTGTTTAAAATACAATTCAGATGTTGATCTTAAAGTGCTTTTTGATGTGATTTTTTTCTTTCTTTTTTCTACACTGCCAATTATAGTCCAGTTTGTAATATGGTTGAATTGCTAGACATGTCTTTTTTTTGTATTTTCAACAAGACAAAAAAGCACTTTAATTTGCATAGGACGACTTAAAAATAAACTAATCTTAACTTGAAGTATTATTTTGTAGATCATAATCAGGGGCGGCAGGTAGCCTAGTGGTTAGAGTGTTGGGTCAGTAACCGAAAGGTTGCTAGATCAAATCCCCGAGCTGACAAGGTAAATATCTGTCGTTCTGCCCCTGAACAAGGCAGTTAACCCACTGTTCCTAGGCCGTCATTGAAAATAAGAATTTGTTCTTAACTGACTTGCCTAGTTAAATAAGGTTAAATAAACATAAATATTAGCTACTCGTTGCCTTTTGACAATTGCACAGTGCCTTTTGTGGAACCTTAACCGTGACAATGGTTAAGGTCTTACTGTAAGTTGCATTAAGGATTGTCTGGCACGGCTAGGAGAGACATGTGCCTCTGATTTACGTTCTCAATCTGAAGGAGGTATCTGGAGAGATGTATCTCTGATGTAAGGGTGGGTTAAACATTACAGTTAAACCTGTTAAGACCCTGTTTATATATATAAATGCCATAACTGTAACTACCCAGTGAAGTATTTGTTAATAAGAAATCATTTCAAGCAATCCTCTTTCTTAATATTGACCCCTAATCTATATTTTATTTACGTTGTCTAAGAATTAGGGACCAACATTTTCACCGTCGGCAACATTATTTTAGGAAAGCATATTTTGACTTTAGGTAAGCCTTTTTATTTTATTCATTCAGTAGTAGCAACTCTCAAGCAGCTTCAGGTATTCTCTTACTGCTTCTGATTTGATTATACAATATGGTTAATTAGTCAGTTTTAATATGGGCTGTCCTCGGTGCTCTGCGGTGTGTGGCTAGGCTTTATGTTTACTTTGATGGGCAACAGTGCCTTAATGGAAAGCAAGAGGTGGTCTTCATTTTTTCAGTTCTAACATGTAGTGTGTAACCAACCAGACACCCTCCCCCATGCGAGCACACACACCAATGGAGGCTGCTGAGGGGAGAACGACTCTTCATAATGGCCGTAAGGGAGCAAATGGAATGGCATCAAACACATAGAAACCATGTGTTTGATACTATTCCACCGATTCTGCTCCAGCTATTCCAACAAACCCGTCCTCCGAAATTAAGGTGCCACCAACCACAAACACACACACTAGTTCATTGGGGGGGTTAAATTATATAATGGCTTATTGCTGCTCATTTAAAAAAAAAAACTGTAATCATAGAATTGTAAAGAATATGCAGTTTGATATTAAAGTAATAATGTATTGCTTGACGGTCTCTTGTTTTTCTTCATATTAACATGCAGCATGTTACATTAAGTCATTTATTCCTTTTTGTAACCACTAGAGGACAGGCTTGTGACTGCTCTGTGAGGACCAAGAGTCAATCTCAATTGTGATCTTCATGTCCTCTCCTTGCCTCATCAAAACGCACTGGTGGAGAAGGTTAGAGGTTCCTCCCCTCAGGCCTTCTGATGCGCTTGGAGAAGGAAGTGAAGAGATGGGACACGGAGTCAAAGAAATTCAAATGAGACCCATAACAAAACTGTCAAGAACTTGTTCTCCATGGGTATTCATTAGCATTCTGCACAACTTATTACAAAGCATCCAACTGGACGCAAAATAAATAGGGACAAATGATCCTCTGTCCCAGCGGCAGTAAGGCTTCTGAATGTTTAAATCCACAAGTAGGAACAGCGGGTTGGACTATGGCTAACATTGTAATTTATATAGTGTTCTGTTGTGTACAGATTATACATTGATCACTCATGAATTGCACTTTTTCTACCTGTATTTATTGTCCGTATATGTCCTTAGTCTATCTTTGATTGTGTTATGTATGCACAGAGCTGCAACCAAATGTCTATCCCCATGGGGAAATTTATCTGAATTAAAGATTATATGCATCTTTAGGCACTGTATAAAGGCTGGTACATAATCAAGGTTCATCCTGCTTGGCCTTGACACATGATTATGAACTTTAAAAATAGGTCAGGATTAATTTAATTTGTTTAACTTTAAGGCCCACTTACACTAATATAATGTTTGCCTCCCAAATGGTATCCTACCCCCTATAGAGTGCACTACCTTTGACCAGAGCCCTATGGGCCCTGAACAAAAGTAGTTCACGTCATAGGGAATTGGGTTCCATTTGGGACGGAGCCTATTAAACCCCATGGTTGAAGTAAACACTATTGTACACTAGTAGGCCTTTTCTCTTTGGTTGCGATCCACCAGCCTGTGATTCAGGTCAGAGAGGAGAGGGTTAAGAGGAAGTGGGGCTCAGTTAGAAACCTTCCAGTGTTGCTGCCTGTTACTCATGCTCACATGACTGGGGCAGAGGCCCAGAGCAGTTCCTTCCCAAAAACATGAGCGTGTAACCATGTAATGCAAACCAGGGCCCCACGCACACAGCTTCCGCCACAGCAACCCTCCTGGCCTGGGTTTCCCAAATGCATTGCAGTACTAAGATCAGGGATCATCAACTACACTGAACAAAAATATAAACACAAATGGAAGGTGTTGGTCCTATGTTTCATGAGCTTAAATAAAGATCCCATACATTTTCCATACGCACCAAAAGCTTTTTTTTCTCATTTTGTGCACAAATTTGTTTACATCCCTGTTAGTGAGCATTTCTCCTTTAACAAAATGATCTACCTGACAGGTGTGGCATATCAATTAGTTGTATAAACAGCATGATCATTACACAGGTGCACTATGTGCTGGGGACAATAAAAAGCCACTCAAATGTGCAGTTTTGTCACACAACACAATGCCACATGTTTTGAGGGAGCGTGCAATTGGCATGATGACTGCAGGAATGTCCACCATAGTTGTTGCCAGAGAATGTAATGTTTATTTCTCTACCATAAGCCACCTCCAATGTCATTTTAGAGAATTTGGCAGTACATCCAACGGGTATCACAACTGCAGACTACATGTAACCACGCCCGCCCAGAACCTCCACATCCGGCTTCTTCACCTACGGGATTGTCTGAGACCAGCCACCCAGACAGACAGCTGATGAAACTGTGGGTTGGCACAACTGAAGAATTTCTGCACAAACTCTCAGGAACCGTCTTAGGGGAAGCTCATCTGTGTGCTCGTTGTCCTCACCAGGGTCTTGACCTGGATTAAGGGTCTTGACCTGGCTCGCTCACAGTGCAGTTGTGAGCGAGCGGTTTGCTGATGTCAACATTGTGAACAGAGTGTCCCATGGTGGTGGTGGGGTTTGGCATAAGGTACGGACAGCGAACACAGTTGCATTTTATCGATGGCAATTTAAATGCACAGAGATAATGTCATGAGATCCTGAGGCCCATTGTCGTGCCATTCATCCGCCGCCATCACCTCATGTTTCAGATTGATAATGCACAGCCCCATGTCGCAAGACTCTGTACACAACTCCTGGAAGCTGAAAATGTCCCAGTACTTTCATGGCCTGCATACTCACCAGTAACCCATTGAGCATGTTTGGGACGCTCTGGATCGACGTGTACAACAGCGTGTTCTAGTTCCAGCCCTTATCCGACAACTTCGCCATTGAAGAGGAGTGGGACAACATTCCACAGGCCACAATCAACAGCCTGATCTAATAAACTCAGCAAAAAAGAAACGTCCCTTTTTCAGGACCCTGTCTTTCAAAGGTATTTTGTAAAAATCTAAATAACTTCATAGATCTTCATTGTAAAGGGTTTAAACACTGTTTCCCATGCTTGTTCAATGAACCATAAACAATGAATGAACATGCACCTGTGGAACGGTCGTTAAGACACTAACAGCTAACAGACAATAGGCAATTAAAATCACAGTTATGAAAACTTAGGACGCTAAAGAGGCCTTTCTACTGACTCTGAAAAACACCTAAAGAAAGATGCTCATCTGCATGAACGTGCCTTAGGCATGCTGCAAGGAGGCATGAGGACTGCAGATGTGGCCAGGGAAATAAATTGCAATGTCCGTACTGTGAGACGCCTAAGACAGCGCTACAGGGAGACAGGACGGACAGCTGATCGTCCTCGCAGTGACAGACCACGTGTAACAACACCTGCACAGGATTGGCACATCAGAACATCACACCTTCGGGACAGGTACAGGATGGCAACAACAAGTGCCGAAGTTACAACAGGAACGCACAATCCCTCCATCAGTGCTGACTGTCCGCAATAGACTGAGAGAGGCTGGACTGAGGGCTTGCAGGCCTGTTGTAAAGGCAGGTCCTCACCAGACATCATCGGCAACAACGTCGCCTATGGGCACAAACCCGCCGTCGCTGGACCAGACAGGACTGGCAAAAAGTGCTCTTCGCTGACGAGCCGCGGTTCTGTCTCGCCAGAGGTGATGGTCGGATTCGCGTTTATTGTCGATGGAATGAGCGTTACACCGAGGCCTGTACTCTGGAGCGGGATCGATTTGGAGGTGGAGGGTCCGTCATGGTCTGGGGCGGTGTGTCACAGCATCATCAGACTGAGCTTGTTGTCATTGCAGGCAATCTCAACGCTGTGTGTTACAGGGAAGACATCCTCCTCCCTCATGTGGTACCCTTCCTGCAGGCTCATCCTGACATGACCCTCCGGCATGACAATACCACCAGCCATACTGCTCGTTCTGTGCGTGATTTCCTGCAAGACAGGAATGTCAGTGTTCTGCCATGGCCAGCGAAGAGTCCGGATGTCAATCCCATTGAGCACGTCTGGGACCTGTTGGATCGGAGGGTGAGGGCTAGGGCCAGTCCCCCCAGAAATGTCCGGGAACTTGCAGGTGCCTTGGTGGAAGAGTGGGGTAACATCTCACAGCAAGAACTGGCAAATCTGGTGCAGTCCATGAGGAGGAGATGCACAGCAGTACCTAATGCAGCTGGTGGCCGCACCAGATACTGACTGTTACTTTTGTGTTTGACACACATTCTGTTAGTCACATGTCTGTGGAACTTGTTCAGTTTATGTCTCAGTTGTTGAATCTTATGTTCATGCAAATATTTGCACATGTTAAGTTTGCTGAAAATAAACGCATTTGACAGTGAGAGGACGTTTCTTTTTCTGCTGAGTTTATATGCGAAGGAGATGTCACACTGCTTGAGGCAAATGGTGGTCACACGAGATACTGAGTGGTTTTCTGATCCACGCTCCTTCTTTTTTTTAAAGATATCTGTGACCAACAGATGCATATCTGTATTCCCTGTCATGTGAAATCCATAGATTAGGGCATACTGAATTTATTTAAATTGACTGATTTCCTTATATGAACTGTAACTCAGCAAAATCTTTGAAATTGTTGCTAGTTGAGTTTATATTTTTGTTCAGTGTAGATTTAGTCTCCGACGATTTTTTGTTATTTATTCATTTTATTCATTTTTTGAGCAGATGGTCAGGGGGGCGGACCACAATTAGAAATAATTTGTAGACGGCACATTTCCAGAGAAAGCCCAAATAGATATTTGACTAAAATATTATTATTTCAAACCTTGCTTCCTATATTTATATTTTATGATTTAAAAAAAAAAAAATTATCCCAGCCCCCGTCCCTGCAGGAGGCCTTTTGCCTTTTGGTAGGCCGTCATTGTAAATAAGAATTTGTTCTTAACTGGCTTGCCTAGTTAAATAAATATACGTTTAAAAAAAATCATACAATCACTTGTCTCTTTTGGGAATACTTGGGAACATATTTACAAAATTAAAATCACTTAGATGTGTTTTCACAGTCTTTTATGTCCAACAATGGAAAAACCCACGAGCCACTAATTGGGGAACCCTGACTAATATCACCTTTCGTCCATTTAGTTTCAATGGATTTAAGAGGATCTTAGTGCTACGATGCTTTTTGGAAACCCAGCCCTGGACTCTCGCTTAGATGAAACCATCACTTTCTATGACAAGGTGTATAGAGAAAATACTTTCAAGTAATACTTAAGTCGTTTTCTGAGTTCTGTACTTTTATATTTATATTTTTTACAACTTTTATATTTAATTCACTACATTCCTAAATAAAATGATGTACTTTTTACTCCATTCATTTTCCTTGACACGCAAAAGTGCTCGTTACATTTTGAATGCTTAGCAGGCAGGACAGGACAATTACTCGCTTATTAAGAGAACATCCCTGGTCATCCCTACTGCCTCTGATCTGGTAGACTCACTAAACACACATGCTTAATTTGTAAATTATGTCTGAGTGTTGGAGTGTGCTGCTGGCTATTCGCAAAAAATAAATGTAAAAATGGTGCCGTCTAGTTTACTTAATATAAGGAATTTGAAATGATTTATGCTTTTACTTTCACTTTTGATACTTAAGTATATTTTAGCAATTACATTTACCTTTGATACCTAAGTATATTTAAAACCACATACTTTTACCTTTTTACTCAAGTAATATTTTACTGGGTGACTCACTTTTACTTGTAATTTAAGGTTAAGGTATCTTAAGGTATCTTTACTTTCAGTCAAGTATGACAATTGGTTACTTTTTCCACAACAGGAGATGGCACACTACATTACCAAAAGTATGTGGACACCTGCTTGTCGAACATCTCATTCCAAATTCATGGGCATTAAAATGGAGTTGGCTCCCCCTGCTATAACAGCCTCCACTCTTCTGGAAAGGCTTTCCACTAGATGTTGGAACATTGCTGCAGGGACTTGCTTCCATTCAGCCACAAGAGCATTAGTGAAGTCGGGCACTGATGTTGGCCGATTAGGCCTGGCTTGGAATCATCATTCCAATTCATCCCAAAGGTGTTCGATGGGGTTGAGGTCAGGGCTCTGTGCAGGCCAGTCAAGTTCTTCCACACCGATCTCGACAAACCATTTCTGAATGGACCTCGCTTTGTGCACAGGGGGGAAAAAAGGGCCTTCCCCAAACTGTTGCCACAAAGTTGGACGTACAGAATCGTCTTGTATGCTGTAGAGTTAAGATTTCCCTTCACTGGAACTAAAGGGCCAGCCTGAACCATGAAAATCAGCCCGAGACCATTATCCTTCCTCCACCAAACTTTACAGTTGGCACTATGCATTGGGGCAGATAGCGTTCTTCTGGCATCCGCCAAACCCAGATTCGTCCGTTGGACTGCCAAATGGTGAAGCGTAATTAATCACTCCAGAGAAAGCGTTTCCAGTGCTCTGGAGTCCAATGGCAGTAAGCTTTCCCCCAATCCAGCTGACGCTTGGCATTTTGCATGGTGATCTTAGGTTTGTGGTTGGCTGCTAGGCCATGGAAACCCATTTTATGAAGCTCCCAACCAACATTTCTTGTGATGACGTTGCTTCCAGAGGAGTGTTGAAACCGAGGACAGACGAGTTTTAGATGCTACGCACTTCAGCACTCGGCAGTCCCGTTCTGAGAGCTTGTTTGGCCTACCACTTCGCGGCTGAGCCGTTGTTGCTCCTAGACGTTTCCACTTCACAATGACAGCACTTACAGTTAACCGAGCAGCTCTAGCAGGGCAGAAATTTGACGAATTGACTTGTTGGAAAGGTGGCATCCTATGACGGTGTCACATTAAAAGTCACTGAGCTCTTCAGTAAGGCCATTCTACTGCCAATGTTTGTCTATGGAGATTGCATGGCTGTGTGCTCGATATTACACACCTGTCAGCAACGGGTGTTGCTGAAATAGCCAAATCCACTAATTTGAAGGGTGGTTCACATACTTTTGTATATATAGTGTACTTGAACTGTAGCTTTGTTGGTCTCGGGACAAAGTCAAACTTGTTCACAATGAGACTGGGTGTAGCGGTGTGTACGTCGAGACTACATCATAGATTACTTTAGAATTCACCCTGAGTTGTGAAATTCCTCTTCCTCTTTCATCAGGAGATGGCCGTTTTACATGTATTTTTAATGAACAAACCAATACACGAACCTATTCTCAGTCAGCTCAGTAGATAACCCCCGGTGTGGAGAGCAGCCCGAAGTGTGCAGAGAGAGTGAACCCTCATAAAGGCCACTGCAGCCTGAGCTCCAGGCTTCTCAAAGGCCTTCCCTCTCTGCCAGCTGCGTTTCTCTTTCTCTCTCTGTTCCAACCATAGACTTAGATAGGCATTGCATTATTGTATATGTCCCATTATTGTGTCTGTGTGAGCAGGGGCAAGGCACTGAGGTATGTATGAACTACAGACAGCATCCAAGACGGACGCCTGTTGTTTTCAACAAAACCTACTCACGTTCCCATACGCTGTTATGTGGTTTCTGCCATATTTTTATATCCGCCTTTACTGGGATTAATACGCCTGCGCACTAGAAGGACAGATCTGGACAGCTGTATCGCACGAACATGCTCCATGACTCTGCCAGAGTGTGCCAAGCACGTGGACAGTTAAACAAACCAACCAGCACTTGGCCCCTGGCCAGCTGGGCTCATGGTGTCAGAGACGTTAAAATGTTAATATCTTCGGCTGTAAGTGATGGAAAATAAATCGGCCTTACCGCCATTATTTGAATTATTCAATAGATGTTTTTTAACAAAGGTGATGACTAAAGTGTCTAATTAGGAATTTTCTAATTTGACTTCTCTATGGGGCTGTCTATGGGAATTGTCTTTCTAGGCTGTACTGCAATACCGATGCTGTCCTCTGGGCACAGTGGAAAGTGTGCTCCAGAACGGAACCTTGGGGCCTTGAGTTGGTAAACAAATGGAAAGGGTGCATACTGCCACCTGGAGTGTGTTGTTTGAACAGGTATAATTTTTATTATAAATGTTTTATTTAAACTTTATTTAACTAGACAAGTCAGTTAAGAACAAATTCTTATTTACAATGACGGCCTACCAAAAGGGAAAAGGTCTCCTGCGGGGACGGGGGCCTGGGATTAAAAATAAAATAAAAAATACAATATAATATAGGACAAAACACACATCACAACAATAGAGAGAACACTACATAAAGAGAGACCTAAGACAACAACATAGCAAAGCAGCAACACATGACAACGCAGTATGGTAGCAATACAACATAACAACAACATGGTAGCAACACAACATGGTAGCAGCACAAAACATGGTACAAACATTATTGGGCACAGACAACAGCACAAAGGGCAAGAAGGTAGAGACAACAATACATCACGCAAAGCAGCCACAACTGTCAGTAAGAGTGTCCATGATTGAGTCTTTGAATGAAGAGATAAGAGATAAACTGTCCAGTCTGAGTGTTTGTTGCAGCTTGTTAAAGACGTTAGCTGCAGCGAACTGAAAAGACGAGCGACCCAGGGATGTGTGTGCTTTGGGGACCTTTAACAGAATGTGACTGACAGAACGGGTGTTGTATGTGGAGGATGAGGGCTGCAGTATATATCTTAGATAGGGGGAGTGAGGCCTAGAGGGTTTTATAAATAAGCATCAACCAGTGGGTCTTGCGACGGGTATACAGAGATGACCAGTTTACAGATGAGTATAGAGTGCAGTGATGTGTCCTATAAGGAGCATTGGTGGCAAATCTGATGGCCGAATGGTAAAGAACGTCTAGCCACTCGAGAGCACCCTTACCTGCCGATCTATAAATTATGTCTCCGTAATCTCTGAAACTGGAAACACTTATCTCCCTCACTAGCTTTAAGCACCAGCTGTCAGAGCAGCTCACAGATTACTGCACCTGTACATAGCCCATCTATAATTTAGCCCAAACAACTACCGCTTCCCCTACTGTATTTATTTAATTATTTATTTTGCTCCTTTGCACCCCATTATTTCTATTTCTACTTTGCACATTCTTCTACTGCAAATCTACCATTCCAGTGTTTTACTTGCTATATTGTATTTACTTCGCCACCATGGCCTTTTTTTGCCTTTACCTCCCTTATCTCACTTCATTTGCTCACATTGTATATAGACTTATTTTTGTACTGTATTATTGACTGTATGTTTGTTTTACTCCATGTATAACTCTGTGTTGTTGTATGTGTCGAACTGCTTTGCTTTATCTTGGCCAGGTCGCAATTGTAAATGAGAACTTGTTCTCAACTTGCCTACCTGGTTAAATAAAGGTGAAATAAAAAATACAAATGTTTAATCTAGCATGGGTAGGATGGTCATCTGAATCAGGGTTAGTTTGATAACTGTGGTGATAGAGGAGCGATTACGATAGAGGAAACTAAGTCTAGATTTAACTTTAGCCTGCAGCTTTTATATGTGCTCAGAGAAGGACAGTGCACCGTCTAGCCTTACTCCCAAGTACTTGTATGAGGTGACTACATCAATCTCTAAACCCTCAGAGGTAGTAATAACACCTGTGGGAGGAGGGGCATTCTTCTTACCAAACCACATGACATTTGTTTTGGAGGTGTTCAGAACAAGGTTAAGGGTAGAGAAAGCTTGTTGGACACTATGAAAGCTTTGTTGTAGAGCATTTAGCACAAAATCTGGGGAGGGGCCAGCTGAGTATAAGACTGTATCATCTGCATATAAATGGATGAGAGAGCTTCCTACCGGCTGAGCTATGTTGTTGATGTAAATTGAGAAGAGGATTAGGATTGAGCCTTGGGGTACTCCCTTGGTGACAGGCAGTGGCTGAGACAGCAGATTTTCTGACTTTATACACTGCACTCTTTGAGAGAGGTAGTTTGCAAACCAGGCCAAAGACCCCTCAGAGACACCAATACTCCTTAGCCGGCCCACAAGAATAGAAATGGTCTACCGTATCAAAAGCTTTGGCCAAGTCAATAAAAATAGCAGCACAATATTGCTTAGAATCAAGGGCAATGGTGACATCATTGAGGACCTTTAAGGTTGCAGTGACACATACAGAACCTGAGAGGAAACCAGATTGCATACCCGAGAGAATACTATAGACATCAAAAAAGCCAGTCAGTTGATTATTGACAAGTTTTTCCAACACTTTTGATAAACAGGGCAAAATAGAAATAGGCCTATAACAGTTAGGATCAGCTTGATCTCCCCCTTTAAATAAAGGATGAACTGTGGCTGCCTTCCAAGCAATGGGAACCTCTCCAGAAAGGAGAGAGAAGTTAAAAAGGCTGGAGATAGGCTTGTCGACGATAGTGGCAGCAACCTTAAAGAAGAAAGGGTCTAAACCATCTGACCCATATGTTTTTGGGGGGTTGAATTTAAGGAGCTCCTTTAGCACCTCGGACTCAGTGACTGCCTGCAGGGAGAAACTTTGTAGTGGGGCAGGGGGAAAAGAGGGAGATGCATCGGGGATAGTTTCATTAGAAGGGGTGGGAGATGAGGAAATGTTGGACGGAGGCATGGCTGAGTCAAATAGGAATCCTGACTTAATGAAGTTGTGATTAAAGAGCTCAGTCATGTGCTTCTTGTCAGTAACAACCACATCATCAACATAAAGGGAGGAGGGTTTATTATCAGTTTTCCCTACTTCTTGGGGTTGGACCCACAGAGAGAGAACTGCTCCTTAAAATAACTAACTTTGGCCTTCTGGATAGCCTGAGTGCACTTATTTCTCATTTGCCTGAACGATAGCCAGTCAGCTTGAGTATGCGTGTGCCGAGCCTTTCGCCAAATGCAATTCTTGAGGTGGAGCAACTCTGCAAGATCACGGTCAAACCAGGGGCTGAACCTGTTTTTAATTCTGATTTTCTTTATGGGGGAGTGTTTGTTAACAATACCACTGAAAATATCAAAAAAGAAGGTCCAAGCGTCTTCGACAGAGGGGATCAAGCTGATTCTATACCATTTTACAGAGGCCAGTTCATGAAGGAAGGCTTGCTCATTAAAGTTTTTTAGCAAGAGTATATGACAAATCAGGACAGGTCGTTTCACTGAGCAGCCATTACGAACACAGCCTGTAAAACAGTGTTCACTAAGGTTATTACAGAAAACACCAGACTGGTACCTGTCAGGATTATTTGTGAGGATAACATAGAGGAGAGTGGTGTTTGGAGTCAAAGCTTGTGGGATTGGTGATAATCTGAGAAAGATTTAGGGAGTCCCATTGCTTTAGGACTTGGTCAGGTGGTTTAAGCATGTCGCAGTTTAGGTCACCTAGCAGGACAAATTCAGACTTAGTGTAAGGGGCCATGTTACGTTCCCCAGTTTCTGTGTTGTATTTGAGTGTGTGTGTTTCAGGAGATAGATTCCTGAAAACTCCCCAAGCAGCTGATTGGTCGACCCCAGGCTAATTGATGATTGGAGCTGACCCCGCCCCCTCGTCAAGAAGCAGCTGACTCTAATCACCATTGCCACCAGAAGATATAAAAGCCAGTGTTCTGTTCAGAAGAAGAGAGATCATGAGAAAGATTAGAGAGAGAGAGATTTTTTTTTTGCTGGAGAATTAGATTGTGATATAGGTTTGGTTGTTTAACAGAAAGTGTGGTATGTAATGTGTTAGTTGTTGTTGGTAGCAGCTTTGATATGTTCTGTGTTTGTTGCTTTGTCAAAGCTTCTTTAGTGGCCTGAGTTAGTTTACTCAGTTTTGTTGTAAAGTGTTTGTGAAATTATTAATAATTATTCTGTTTCATTTGTTCCCAGGGGGGAAGGGGAAGGCACTTAGGGAGTGCTTAGGCAAGAGGCCCGAGGGCATACATATACCCGTAGTATATTCAATGTCTAGGCACACTAGGTAAGACCTGGGTGGACCACCCCCTGTATTTTGGTTAGGGCACCAGGTGGTGCTAAGTTAGGTAAGTTAAGTGGGTAGGCAGGTTAGATAGGAGAGGGGGAGCTTTGATATTTACTTTCTTTCCTTTGGTTCCGTCCAGCCCCTTTTCCCCATATTACCGTGTAGGAAATAAATCCTAGTAACGGTAAATTCTGACTTTTGTCATCCTTATTCGCACCTACAGTCCATACCTCTTTCGCTTCACGGGGAGTTGAGTTGCAGCAGGGAGTTGCGTTCCCTCTTTATAGAGGCGTGCGTAACAGGCCATGAGAGAGTTTAGGGCAGGTAGGGTACAGGCCGGTGCTGATGGAGGACGATAGGACCCAGCAACAGTCAACAAAGAGCTATTTGAAAGTTTAATGCTTAAAACCAGCGAATCAAATTGTTTGGGGACAGACTTGGTGGAGACAACCGAGCACTGAAGGTGATCCTTGGTAAAGATTACCACTCCCCCACCTTTGGAAGATCTGTCTTGCCGAAAAAGGTTATAAACAGAAAGGGCCACATCTCAGTAATGACCAACACATCTGAATTGGAGCTGTGAACCCACACTTTCAATTGAACCATTTTTGGTAATAAGCTTCTAGTGTTAACGTGCAGAAAACCCAGGCTTTTATGAGAACAGAAGTCAGTGAAACCGATATCAGAGCACAAGTCAGAATTGTGGCGAGCAACTGTAGATGGGCCAGGGTGTACACGCACGTTTCCAGATATCATCAACAGTAATACAATCAAGGCACAGCACAGGACAGGGAGAGCTCTGCAATGCTGATTTATGACATCTGAGTGTGCATCAGATGGGAACAAGATCATAGTGTACAGCATAATCATCAGGTAACATGAATACAAAGAGGTGGTTAGAATAAGATGGGAGGCCAAAAGTCACTGTAACCAATAGAGAGTCATAGTCCCGAGTGTGGGAACAAACATAGTCTGTCCCACGGTTGGGTAAAGAAAGTTTGTAGTCATCAAAGTATGCAGGAGTCGAGGCAGATAGCAAAATGCACAAGAAAAAAATGATATATATATAAAGACTTGGGGCTAGCCATTGTAAGTTCAGAGTCACTCGCCCCAACAGTGCATGTGTGCTGGAGGCGAGCGAAAGCTCGGGAGAGAGGGGTGAGTGTGGTGGAGGTACCTTTACCAGACAGGGGGAGACAGGCCAGGGCAGACGGTGACCAGATCGCCAGGTGGAATCCAAGCAGCAGTGTAGCAGGCAACGGGAGTAGGTGTCACACCCACTTGGGAGAAGCTTTTATTTCTGGAGGCAGATTTCTTGTAGAAAATGCCAGTGACTGGTCTTTGAACAGCAGGAGGGGGCTTCAGAGGACGCTTCAAAGACTCCTGACACTTGTTGGGACCAAAGGCCTTTTACTTCACACCTTAGTGCTAATTGAATTTGTATCTGTCTCAGTTCCAGGTTGGAATGGTGTCCTCAGTTCTCTGCTGTTTGTTGGCTAGAGCACCCTCTGTATAGCTTGGGGGGAAAAAAACCTTGAAAGCAGTAATCTCTCTGATAAATTTTGGTTAAAATTAGGTTGCAGGTTTGGAGTTTTGATCTGGAGCGAAGGTCATGTTGTGGAGTGTAGCATCCTGCATATGTACCTGCCGAAAAATTAAAGTTTGTCTAACTCCAAATCTATCCTTTTGTAAAAACATGTTGAAAAATATGAGAGCTCACATTAAGCTGTGTCTTAACTTTGGGTATAACTCCAAAGTTGGCAATTTACTGCCACCTGCAGTTATAGAATGTTTGCTCACGAGTATAATTCATTGGCTGATCCCTCCTGGTGACCTGGATGGAATTATGTGATCCTTCTCTAACCCATAGGAAGTACCACCCAGTTGACTACTTCAAAATTGTGAAAGTTTTTAATGGCACTGCCAATGCTAAAATGGGATTTTGGGCACTAGAGTCCTCTATCTATCTCTATGGTTCCAACCACCATGACCTACAGCCACAGCATAACCACAGTGGTAATCTGGTTACGCTCTGGTTAAGCCTTCACTCCACGTCACGGTTGCTCTACACTCCACAGCTCCACACAGCCATCCTGACCGGCACCCAGTACTGCCTGCCTGCCAGTAACCCTGAGGGTCCTGAACTGATACACACACACCAACACTCTACATACCAGAGCTAAGGTAGCTGACTAAACTCAACTCCATGGTGAAGGAAGTTTCTGATGAACTCCACCAACGGAATTGAGCAGAGACCAGGCATTGTGGAATTCAGATCCGCCTACATCGGTCCGCCCAAGGCCAATACTTTAAAATATGTAATTTAGTTCTCTGTAATTGTGTGCCTTTCTTTGTTTGCTGAAATTCATACTTTTACTAAAATGTTAATCAAATACAACCACTGACACAAAAAGATCCCATCATGTCAAACGAACAAATTGTCTGTCGACATAAAGACATATAAGATGCTTTTAGCCCCGTCAGCAACCCTCCTTCCTGTGACAGAAATGTTTGCCATTTTTTATATGATATCTCCTTCTGAGTGAGTCTGACACAATCATTGGGGTCCCCCTGGCCGGTAATTCGACCATGATAACAAGTTTAGATAGCAGGCCTCTAAACTAATTTAGCAATCTAAACAATTTTAGCTGACATGGGCTTATTGACTGATTATCAGTGACTGACATTACAAGAGAAAAACTGATGATGCACAAACATATTTAGAAATGGCATCTTGTGTATTCTACTATTCTAACTCTGAACAGTAAATTGAGACCTCGACTGAGTTCCTTTTTGGGAAATTGATCCAAGGGCCTCCCTGTTTAGTATCATGATGTGAATGTGTCTACTGCTAATACCATATAAAATACCATTGCATTTTAGGTAAGGGGTTGTGAGAAAATACAACAATAATTATTGTCATCAACTATACCAATCAAAAGATCTCATCTTACTGATCAAAATTATTTATGATTAGAAAGCCTTCATGGGGAATGTTGCACAGGTCAATAATCAAAAATGAGTGGCAGCAAGAATATTTAGAATTAGGCCAGAATTTTTTTTTTTCTTGTCAATTCATTTATTTATTTTTATTCATGGATTTAAGCAAAACTTCCCAGGAATGTAGATACACTATTTAGTTGTTACTTTGTGCCCTGTGTTACTTTGTGCCCCGGTCTCCCCTAGATCTATAGGATTCCCTTTTTTTGCCAAGGTTTTTATTCTGTAACTTTGTTTTAAGCAGTTAGGCCTAAGGTCTGTGTGGTGCAGTGATTAAGAAACATAATAATACAGCATTTTCTCGTGTAACTACTTTAGAGGTTTACAACTGTGTGGTTGTTTGGTAAAGTCAAACGTTTAAAGAAAATGTGTGTTGATTCAACTGTCTAAAGGATGAATTCGCTATTTGACTGTAATTCACTGTTCTGATATCTGTTTCATTTTATTTGGTCTTCCAGACCATCTCAAGCTATTTAAGCCGTTCAATAGTTGTTGCCATTTAAACCACTCTTAGTAGCCCTAGGCCTAATTTGGTCCCATTGAGCTGGTTGGTGGCCATTTTGAAAAACTGCTGCCTGTGGAGTAGGCCTAATGCGTAAAATCTGTGTTTATTTAGACTTTTGCTGGCTTTCTATAAAGGTTAAGTGGTCTCATCAAAGGTATTTTGTGAAAATGGGTTTCCCCTCTGCTGGATTCTGCATTTCTATTTAATTATTTGGGTGTCTACTGTCTACATGGCAGGTTGTTTATTTTTTAATAAACAAAAGTCTATGTACTTTCCAATGTAGGCTAAGAACATGAAGAGGATTTTTTATATTCACTGAAATCAACCGGTTGCCCCTATCCCTTCCATTGATTGTTAGCTAGCTGTGGCTAAGGTTAGCTGACGTTTGTAGTGGCTGTGGATTACAGTTTCACCTGGCTCATAGACTACTTTCAGTGTGAGCAAAAATAAAATACTGAACTTTGGCTTTAAATTTGGACTGAAATAATGAACTGGTTAATTTAACCAAACCATTATTTTATTAAATGTACATGTAATTCAATCCATTTCTAATTTGTAATTTCTCCACTCATAGGTTCACTTATGAGGACCAGCTCAGGAGTGACACCGGACTGGAGGAGGAGATTACATCTGCAATGGAGGACAGGCAGCAGTTAAGTCGAAAACATACAGGATATGTTAACGTCGTCACAAATCTGGGACCAGCACCGTTGTTAACTACCAGCACTGTTGCTAACTAGCAAAGCTGGTCCCATTGTTGCAAAGAGCTATGGGATATTAGAATCCTGTTGTCTTAACCTTTGTCATCTTCAACCTAGAGCTATGGAAGACCCACTTTTCATCACATCATGCCCAGATGACCAGATTAAGTTAAAGGTATACGAGCACACACTAAACTAGAGCTGAAGTGAAGAACATGAAGATTAAAGGTATGTGCTGTTTCTTACTTACTTGTATTATTTTTGGCCCATGTGCCGATCGTGAAATGTGGCCCGTGTGCCAGTTGACTGTTTCTTTACTGGGGTGCAGTCCAAAGCAACTTACAGTGTGTGTGTGTGTGTGTGTGTGTGCGCGTGTGTGCGTGTGTGCGTGTGTGCGTGCGTGCGTGCGTGCGTGTGTGCGTGCGTGCGTGCGTGCTGAACGACTGTGTCTCCTGAGATAGGTTGTTAGTGCTTTCTGAGCTGTGTAATTTCTTTCATCAGGTGTTGATTGGTGCTTCACTTTAGGCAGGGTTTGTTTGTACGGAGCATAGTGATTGTCAGTTTTAAACACAGTGAAAGCACAATACTTTTAGGAAATCCCTAACCTTTAACTGCTCTTAGTTCAGTACATAGGACTGAACTGACAACATAGCAAATGTGAAGGATAATGTTGTGCCGTAGTCTAACACACTTTTATACAAAAATTGTACCTTTCAAACCCATATTGCTGGAATACTGGATGTGGTCCCTGTGGCCAATGTTGTAGCTGTGCCTCACAAATGCGACTCGAGGCCAACCCCTCCTTTCTGAGATAAAGAACTGGGCAGTTGCTGCACATCTCAGCAAAACAGGAAATTTCATGTTTCCTCTGCCACTTTTAGCAACAGTTTGCATCACAAGACTTCTGCACACACATACACACATCATGTGCACACAATAGGCCCTTAGAAGCAGGGATTGTGTGAACCAACTACACATTGCGCCATCAGATTATAACAATGCAAAAAGGTCCAGCAAATTTATGGGAAATCCTGACTGGCTTCCGAAAAATGTATAGCACGCAGTTATTTATCACATCTGGTTTATTTTAGCAGGATACGGTATGTTTGTTTTATGTTTCCTCAATATGAGAAATCACCACATGTAGAGGAGAGTGGGGTTACATAATCAGAACTCATTTTTACACTTCATCTCCAAATCATCCTAAAGTATTTGATAATTTAAATGATGTGATTTATAGATGATTTGGATATGAAGCGCAAAAATGCTACTATAGGTACCATTGACTTGCATTGGATATGGTAATATCAGGAGAAAGGTTATAAACCTAACAAAACAACTTCAATTACTAATTTCACTGAACAACCAAATTCACTGAGAATACATTACATAGGATGAAGAAACAATACTCAGAGCCGCAACTCCATACTACACGTCAAACATAGAGAACTGATACTATATACTGATACTGATACTATCGTTGCTGGGTTGGGATTGGTGTGAGGATTTCTCATGTCTTACTCATTGTTAGAAAATAATTTGGTACTATAATTATTGAATATTATAATGAATCCTATAAATTAAAGTGGCCAATTTGGGTGCAATCAATTAGCTTAATTTCTCAGAGATCAAATTATATTTCAACAAAATAATGTTTCCGGAATGCTTATCTTATTTAACTAGGCAAGTCAGTTAAGAACAAATTCTTATTTTCAATGATGGCCTAGGAACAGTTTCTGTAGATAGAAACAGATACGGAGTGGCAGGTAGCCTAGTGGTTGGAGCTGCCTTGTTCAGGGGCAGAACGACAGATTTTTACCTTGTCAGCTCGGGGATTCGATCTTGCAACCTTTCGGTTACTAGTCCAACGCTCCAACCACTAGGCTACCTGCCACCCCCGTATCTGTTTCTAACTACAGAAACGATTTCAGAACAATCTGAGATGGTGGATGTCATGACTTGCTGAAATGACATGGAACGACCCATGTGCAAAACATCACACTTGGACAGAATGTACCATATTGTCTTAATCATTTGACCTTTCATCCACAACACAAGGAAGGTGACTGAAATGTCAGTATGACGTGGGCCTCCGGCATTTATTTTTAATGGCCTTGGGAAGCAGTCTGGGCCTGAAGGTGAGCAGGAAGATGACAGAAATCCCAACCAGGCAGAGGACAGGTACGATAAACAACAGGATGTACCAGTACACAGACTCCTCCTCACTCCCACCACATATTAAAGGGTTTAAAAACACCACTTTGTGTGTATTTTTTGTCATATCCTGACATGAAATGTCTGAGAGGTCGATGATATTGACCGTTTTCGCCCTCTCAAACGTCCTGTACCAGTCCAACTGGCAGCAGTTGAAAGTGTTTCCATTAAGAAAAACAGTCTGTAGTTTCAAGGCTAATGTGTTAGCCTGATCTGAGGGGACAGTGTTCAGTTTGTTGTCCCTCAGGTCCAGCAGCCTCAGCTCAAGGTGTTGCAGTGAAGCAGGGAGCTGAGTAAGAGAGTTTCTGGAAATGTTCAAAGACTTTAAGTGGTGGAAAGGAGAGAAGTCAAAGTCTCTCAGGCCTGTGTTTCCCAATCCTAGATGGTGTAAAGTTCTGCTGAGGCCTACTATCGATATGGGCTCAATGTTGAGTTCTGGGTTGTTAGACAGCTCCAGGTGTGTTAGAGGTGTCCCTGTGAACGCTAACGGTGGCAGTCTCCCCAGGTTGCACCCTGATAGGTGGAGCTGTCTCAGAGAGCTGATGTTTCTCCAAACAACACAGCCACCCCTGTTCCCACCCCCTTCCTCAAGGGAGCATATGCCAACTCTGTTAAAGCTGATATCCACAGAGCTGATGCTGGTAAGAGAGGAGAACAGTCTAGGAGGTAGACTCTGCAGGTCATTCTGGCTCAGGTTGAGATAGCTCAGTTTTCCTAACTCACTTAAACTACCTTGGTCAGCATGGAGCTCCGTCAATCTATTGTTGCTCACATCCAACTCGTACAACGTCCCTGGAAGTTTTTCCAGTGTTAGATTTAAAACCTCGAGACAGTTTGTCTGCATCCTGAGCCTTGCCAGGCTAGGCATTTTGCTGATAAACCCTTGGGGGAAGTAGCCCACCTGATTTCCACTCAGATCCAGCAGGTCCAGAGAGGAGATGTCACCGTGCAGGCTCTCGTCCCACAGCTGGGCTGTGACATTGGTCACGTTGCCCCTCAGGTTGAAGAACTGGACACTGTTGGTCCAGTTTGGGTAGCCAGCGGTGTCTGCCAGGTGTTCATAGAAGCTCAACCTGTTCTGGGAGAGATGGAGGTTCCTCAGGTGGCTCTGGATGGGCAGGAAGGGGAAGAAAAGGAGGTTGTTGTTGGTGAGATCCAGGGTCTCCAGATGGAAAGTTTCCTGGAGGTCCTGGTTGGCTATGAACCACTCAATGTTGTTGTGACTTGCGTTGAGCACCACGAGCTGGGTCATTTCGAAGTCCATCAGGCAGGCCAGGTGGTTGAAGGCCAGGTTTAGTCTCTGCAGCTTGTGCAGGTGGTCGAAGGCATCAACGATCTCAAACAGCATGTTCCTCTGCAGGTCCAGCTCTCTGAGCTGGTGGAGGTCGCTGAAGGAGCTTTCATCCAGCCTCAGCAGGAGGTTCCTGGAAAGGTTGAGGTACTCCAGGGACGTCATATTCTGGAGGAGGACCGAAGCTATGTCGTTTGTAAGCTGGTTTTCTGACAGATCCAGAACTTTGAGTCTAGACAGGGTGAGCAGTGCCCTGCTAGTTTCCTGGTATCCAACGTGAAGTTGATTGGCAGCTAGATTGAGGCTCTCTAGATGAGGTGAGTTGTGAAAGAATTTTGACCCCACTGTCTCCAAGCGGTTTTCTGCACAGCTTAGAGTGCGAAGGGAGATGTAGCGGGAGAGGGAGTCATCTTGTAACATCTGAATGTGGTTATGGGTCAGGTGGAGTTCCTCTATGTTGTCTGGTAGGTCCCTCGGCACAGATGAGATCTCACTATCACTACAGAGAGCAATCTTTTGGGTCTGCAAAGAGAAAGGGAGAGAAATTCAGTGTATGCGAGATCAATACAATTTAAAATACTTCATTTTATATGTTAAAATACTTTAAACAGCAAAGACAAAAAGTATTGTACCACAAATCAGACCAGAGAGTATACGAGGGTATAAAAGTATTTCATGTATGCATGAACGGAAACCCTGAGAACCAGCAGTAGCAGCAGTTTCCATGATAGAATTACCTTTGCTTATATCTATTGTGGTAACTTATGCTCTCTCTTCCCTTCAGAAATCAGAGTGTATGCTGCATTTCTTATGAAAATGTCATCAGAGGCACTTTTTCACAGCTTTCAGTGAGAACCACAAGCTCTGAAATTCATAATTCAAAGGAACTTTCTTTACTTGGTATTGTATGTTTATTATTTTTATTGAGAGTTACAGTGGGGCCTGAAATTATTGACACCCTTTATCAAGATGAACAAAAATGACTGTATGAAATATATATTTCAAATACTGAGCTATGTTGTAGGCTCCAAAAACTGAGCCTTTTTCTGAAATATTTTATGAGTTGGAGAACACATTGGGAGAGATCATAGACCAGGGTTATTCAACCGGGTGTCCGCAGCCCGAGAAACTGCAGGGGGTCCTCAAAAATAGTGCATAAAAAAAGGAATATCGCTAGCAATAATTTTGAATTACATACCTACAGTAGAAAAGAGGAGGATCTTATTTCTAATGATGTCAACTTATTTTTTAAAGTACCAATGCAGCCGCTTTTATCTCAATATCAAATAATTTCTGGGTAACAATTAAGTACCCTACTGTGATTGTTTTAAATTAAAATCATCAAAAAGAATCAAACATTTATTCTTAGCAAAGAGCAATTTCTCAAGCAAGAATTTTGCTAAGAATGTCTGGGAGTGGTTTGAGTGGGGAGAGGAAAACTGAAAATGTGCTGTTATTGGCAGAGAGGCTTGGAACTCTTTCCTATTGGTCAATTAACTAATTAATCGCATGGTGATGTCACCATGGAACGCCAAACTCCCTCCCACCAAAACAGGCAGAAATTTCAGGCGGTCTTTTCAAACAGCTCTTACACTAAAAGGGCATTATCATCATTTTCACAATTTCACAGTATTTTTACAGTTTCCCGTTGTGTATCAAGAATGGTCCACCACCCAAAGGATATCCAGCCAACTTGACAAAACTGTGGGAAGTCAACATGGGCCAGCATATCTATGGAACGCTTTCTACACCTTGTAGTTCATGCCCTGACAAATTGAGGCTGTCTGAGGGCAAAAGGGGGTGCAACTCAATATCAGAAAGGTGTTCCTAATGTTTTGTACACTCAGTGTAAGTAAAACACAGAGAAATCACAATTTTGACTGCACTGGACCTTTAACTCCTAATATTGACCAAATTACACTAATTGGAGCCAATTACACTCACACACCCATGAATAGTCTACCAATGCAGCAAGTGCCGCTGGATGCTGGTAAGTTTCCTTACCTTGGACATACATTTTTGCGAACGCAAGGCTAAACTTTGTTTAACCAGCTAAACAGCTGCAAAAGTGTTTGGAGTAACTTTCTATCTAATAGGCTATGTTAGAGTTGACATTTTAGAGTTGTCTCTTCCAATTATAATGTGGGGGGGGGGGTCAAAATAATGAAAAACTATCTACCAAGTCTATTCATGTTACTTCATTTACTTGATAAGACATTTTTGCTAACGTATGATGGGGGGGGGTCCCTGGGCCGCCGGTTTACCTGGGTACATTCATATTTTACATTATGGGTTTTTTTCTTCTTTTTTTTCTCTCATGTACTCTCATTTTGACGCCAAACTCACCACTGGTGTGCTCTATTTTCATGTCATCTGACCAATGCACCAATTCCTATCCAAGTGCCAATGCTGTTTAGCAAACTCCTGTCGTTTACATCAGAGCTCTTTGGCCAGTTTTGGGTTTGGGGTTTTGTGTCTGCAGGAGCAGAAAATAACCCATAAAATATAGTGGTGGATTTTTGATGTTAGTGGGCTATTTTGCTTCCACTGGTCCTTAGGCTCTTGTTAAGGTCAACGACATCATGAACTATACCCAGTACCAGGATATTTTAGCCAAAAAGCTGGTTGCCTCTGCCAGGAGTGGCTCTTCCAAATAAAATAAATCACATTTTATTGGTCACATACACGTGTTTAGCAGATGTTATTGCGGGTGTAGGAAAATGCTTGTGCTTCTAGTTCAGACAGTGCAGCAATATCTAACAATATCACAACAAATACATAATACACATAAATCTAAGTAAAGGAATGGAATTAAGAATATATAAATATATGGACGAGCAATGTCAGATCGGCATAGACTAAGATACAGTTCATAGTTTAGAATACAGTATATACATATGAGTAATGCAAGATATGTAAACATTATTAAAGTGACATTATTCAAAGTGACTAGTGTTCCATTTATTAAAGTGGCCAATGATTTCCAGTCTGTGTATGTAGGCAGCAGCCTCTCTGTGCCAGTGATGGCTATTTAACAGTCTGATGGCCTTGAGATAGAAGCTGTTTTTCAGTCTCTCAGTCCCAGCTTTGATGCACCTGTACTGACCTCGCCTTCTGGATGATAGCAGGGTGAACAGGCAGTGGCTCGGGTGGTTGTTGTCTTTGATTATCTTTTTGACCTTCCTGTGACATTGGGCGCTATAGGTGTCCTGGAGGGAAGGTAGTTTGCCCCCGGTGATGCGTTGTGGAGACCGCACCACCCTCTGGAGAGCCCTGCGGTTGTGGGTGGTGCAGTTGCCGTACCAGGCGGTGATGCAGCCTGACAGGATGCTCTCAATTGTGCATCTGTAAAAGTTTGTGAGGGTTTTAGTTGACAAGCCAAATTTCTTCAGCCCCCTGAGGTTGAAGAGGCGCTGTTGCACCTTCTTCACCACACTGTCTGTGTGGGTGGAACATTTCAGTTTGTCAGTGATACAGTTGAAGTCGGAGGTTTACATACACTTAAGTTCGAGTCATTAAAACTCGTTTTTCAACCACTCCACAAATTTCTTGTAAACAAACTATGGTTTTGGCAAGTCGGTTAGGACATCTACTTTGTGCATGACACAAGTAATTTTTCCAACAATTGCTTACAGACAGATTATTTCACTTATAATTCACTGTATCACAATTCTAGTGGGTCAGAAGTTTACATACACTAAGTTGACTGTGCCTTTCAACAGCTTGGAAAATTCCAGAAAATTATGTCATGGCTTTAGAAGCTTCTGAAAGGCTAATTGACATAATTTGAGTCAATTGGAGGTGTACCTGTGGATGTATTTCAAAGCCTACCTTCAAACTCAGTGCCTCTTGCTTGACTTCATTGGAAAATCAAAAGAAATCAGCCAAAACCTCAGAAAAAAAATTGTAGATCTCCACAAGTCTGGTTCATCCTTAGGAGCAATTTCCAAACGCCTGAAGGTACCACGTTCATCTGTACAAACAATAGTACGCAAGTATAAACACCATGGGACCACACAGCCGTCATACCGCTCAGAAAGGAGACGTGTTCTGTTTCCTAGAGATGAACGTTCTTTGGTGCAAAAAGTGCAAATCAATTCCAGAACAACAGCACAGTAAAACGACCTTGTGAAGATGCTGGAAGAAACAGGTAAAAAAAGTATCTATATCCACAGTAAAACGAGTCCTATATCGACACAACCTGAAAGGCCGCTCAGCAAGGAAGAAGCCACTGCTCCAAAACCGCCATAAAAAAGCCAGACTACGGTTTGCAACTGCACATGGGGACAAAGATCGTACTTTTTGGAGAAATGTCCTCTGGTCTGATGAAACAAAAATAGAACTGTTTGGCCATAATGACCATTGTTATGTTTGGAGGAAAAAGGGGGAGGCTTGCAAGCCGAAGAACACCATCCCAACCGTGAAGCACGGGTGTGGCAGCATCATGTTGAGAGGGTGCTTTACTGCAGGAGGGACTGGCGCACTTCACAAATAGATGGCATAATGAGGAAGGAAAACTATGTGGATATATTGAAGCAACATCTCAAGACATCAGTCAGGAAGTTAAAGCTTGGTCGCAAATGAGTCTTCCAAATGGACAATGACCCCAAGCATACTTCCAAAGTTGTGGCAAAATGGCTTAAGGACAACAAAGTCAAGGTATTGGAGTGGCCATCACAAAGCCCTGACTTCAATCCCATAGAAAATGTGTGGGCAGAACTGAAAAAGTGTGTGTGAGCAAGGAGGCCTACAAACCTGACTCAGTTACACCAGCTCTGTCAGGAGGAATGGCCCAAAATTCACCCAACTTATTGCGGGAAGCTTGGGGAAGGCTACCCAAAACGTTTGACCCAAGGTAAACAATTTAAAGGCAATGCTACCAAATACTAATTGAGTGTATGTAAACTTCTGACCCACTAGAAATGTGATGAAAGAAATAAAAGCTGAAATAAATAAATTCTCTACTATTATTCTGACATTTCACATTCTTAAAACAAAGTGGTGATCCTAACTGACCTAAGACAGGGAATTTTTACTAGGATTAAATGTCTGGATTTGTGAAAAACTGAGTTTAAATGTATTTGGCTAAGGTGTATGTAAACTTCTGACTTCAACTGTATGTACACCGAGGAACTTAAAACGTTCTACCTTCTCCACATGCTGTCCTGTTGATGTGGATAGGGGAGTGCTCCCTCTGCTGTTTGTTAAAGTCCACGATCATCTTCTTTGTTTTGTTGACGTTGGGTGACAGGTTATTTTCCTGACACCACACTCCCAGAGCCCTCCTCACTGTAGTCTGTCTTGTTGTTGTTGGTAATCAAGCCTACTACTGTTGTGTTGTCTGCAAACTTGATGATTGAGTTGGAGGCGTGCATGGCCACGCAGTCATGGGTGAACAGGGAGTACAGGAGGGGGCTGAGCACGCACCCTTGTGGGGCACCAGTGTTGAGGATCAGCGAAGTGGAGGTGTTGTTTCCTACCTTCACAACCTGCGGGTGGCCTGTCAGGAAGTCCAGGACCCAATTGCACATGGCGGGGTTCAGAACCAGGGCCTAAAGCTTAATGATGGGCTTGGAGGGTACTATGGTGTTGAATGCTGAGCTGTAGTCAATGAACAGCATTCTTACATAGGTATTCCTCTTGTCCAGATGGGATAGGGCAGTGTGCAGTGTGATGGCGATTGCATCGTCTGTGGACCTATTGGGGCGGTAAGCAAATTGAAGTGGGTCTAGGGTGACAAGTCAGGTGGAGGTGATATGATCCTTGACTGGTCTCTCAAAGCACTTCATGATGACAGAAGTGAGTGCTACGGGGCGATAGTCATTTAGTTCAGTTACCTTTGCATTCTTGGGTACAGGAACAATGGTGGCCATCTTGAAGCAAGCCAATAACCCCAAGCACACATCAAAATGCACAAAAATATATTTTTGCAAAGGCCATCTGTCTCCGGATCTGAAACCCGTTGAAAACCTGTGGTTTGAATTGAATAGGGCAGTCCATAAGCACAGATCGAATTATATCAAGGATCTAGAAAGATTCTGTATGGAGGAATGGTCTAAAATCCATCCCAATGTGTTCTTCAACTCATAAAACATTTTAGAAAAAGGCTCAGTGCCCCTAATCCTCGCAAGGTGAAGTATTGAAAGGTATTGTCAATCATTTTAAACAATCTCTTTCTCTGAGCAATTTTATTAGTATAAAACATTTGCTCATCTTTATCAAGGGTGTCAATTTCAGACCCTCACCGTGTACAATTTAGAAACCACTTAGAAAAGCTGTTATTCAATGTGCTACATGCCTATGAGTTTTATTATTGACCTGTGAAATATTCTCCATGTGTCTAAACATATCATTTTTATCAGTAAAATGGGGTATTTTGATTTGTCTAGTTGATGACAATAGTTATTGTATTTTCTCACAAGATTCAGATTAGTATAGGCTCCTATCTTGTAGATACACATTAAATATGAATGTTTGTCAATGTTTGGCATTGTACTTTATTTATTGATTGCATATTTGGATTTCTGTGACTTTCAAAGTCAATCAAATTAATTTGTGACTTTAAAAGTGTGCCACTCAATGTTATTTGTATTATTATTGTTAATAGTATTATTATTTATATTATTCATAATAGAATACATGGGACATAAAAGGTTCCTACAGGATCCTTAAAACCCTAAAAGGTTCCTCAGGGAAAAGGTTCCAGGAGGCACCTTTAGGGGTACCGCTGGTGTTACAATTAGATGAAGCCCTGAAGGTGCCTACAGGAACATTCTTTTTAGAGTGTATATTTTCTCCCTCTACGCTCTAATAAGCTTGTTCAAGAAATGTAGCTCTTACCAGTCTGCAGAGGCTGTGGTGAGGGTGGCAGAGGGCAGGTATTAGCAGGCTCCACAGGGTCCAGATGGTGAGATAGACCAGGGTAGGGAGTAGGCCTTGGATGGGCATCTTAACATCCTCACTGTGGGGGAGAGAAGGGGAGCAGGAGAGGACTGAGACTCAGAAAAGGAGAGGTAATCTATGTCAGGGTTTCCCAAACTCAGTGGTGTGACAAACAAAAAATGTCCAGTCAGCGAAAGTCCTGTGGGCGAAAACAGCTCGTTGATGACAGGTTGAAGGAGAATGACAAGAATAGTGCAAGTTACCAGACGAGCCACAAACAGGCAAATAACGGCATATTACAACAGTGGTGTGCAGAACGACATCTTGGAATGCACAACTCGTCGGTCCTTGTCACAGATGGGCTATTGCAGCAGACGACCACACCGGGTTCCACTCCTATCAGCTGAAAACAAGAAGAAGCGGTTCCATTGGGCACGTGATTGCCAACACTGGACAATTGAGGAGTGGAAAAACATTGCCTGGTCTGACGAATCCCGGTTCCTGTTGCGTCATGCTGATGGCAGTCAGGATTTGGCATAAGCAGCATGAGTCCATGGCCTAAAACCTGCCTGGTGTCAACTGTACAGGCTGGTGGTGGTGTAATGGTGTGGGGAATGTTTTCCTGGCCCACGTTAGTTCCCTTGATACCAATTAAGCAACGTTTCCACGCCACAAAGAATTCAGGCTGTTCTGGAGGCAAGGGGGGGGGGGGTCCGACCTGGTACTAGATGGCTGTACTTAATAAACTAGCCACTGAGTGTATTCCAGACAATATAACACCCACAGTCTCTCAACCATAAAAACAGAATAACAGCTGTATATCTCCATTATCTTTTAACCTTGATAAAGTTTTCAATGAATTATTTTCATACTGTAACCATTAAATCTGATCAATACTGTACTGTAATACTGTATATACCGAGAGTTCAAAAGGTATTCACACTCAAACCATAAGGACTAACCCAAGGAGGCTGAGATACAAAAAGAACATACTTAATTTAATACATGCTTGTCTGAAACGTAAGTTATTTTATTTTTAACACATTTCACTGTCACCCTTTGTATTCTTTTGAGCATTGATTAAATTAAGTAGGCCTAAATCATTTTTGCATCTCAGCCTCCTTGGGTTAGTCCTTATCATGGTTTGAGTGTGAATACCTTTTGAACTCTCCACTACTGTAGTAATCAAATACATTAATTAGGAATAATATATAAATCTACTTATAAATCCAAAATATTGAATTGACATATTACATATCTGAACAGATAATGCACAGTATAATGCTTTACAAGACGTTAACTAAGTGAAATTAACAAATAAGTTTTATCAATTTATAAGCAGATTGAGAAATACAACGAATTAGCATAGACTGTATAACGATAAGGATATTAAGCTACAAAGTAACATTCCTTGACTTAAGAGCATGAATGACAATACATTCAAAGTCACACTTTCTGTTCTGATATTACAAGCACGTACTGAGAAGTGTTCCATTTGCGCTGATGTTATTCATTCATTACTTTGTCAGACGCTGTTGAGTGTAGATAGGTCACGCACAGGTAGAGCAAGTGCACAGTGCACCATGCATCTACTACTTACGCTGGTGGTTAGGTGTGTGTTATTCAAGCCACTGACGGTTGAGCTCCTGACCATATTCTCTGGTTTGTTCGACGCAGCGTCGGTCGGTAAGTCGGGTTCTCATCTATGTGGAGCAGTGTGTGTTCTCTACATAGCGGAGCGGTGCTTTTAGTATTTGCGGAAGCAGGCAAGCAACGGAAACCAAAGTCACATGGACAAGCAAGATCATACATATAGGTTCGCAGGCCTAGGTCAGAGACATGCATGTCCTGTACTGCATTACACATATTCCATTGGAACTAGAAGATTCCCTATATTTTTATGTGATGCATTTCATGCATGCCCATAGTACATAAGTGTCAATTTATGTTATTTGCAGATAATAGACTTACATCAAATGCAACTTTATCACCTATCTGTTTCTATTTGGGAATTCTGGGTTAAAATACCTTTTTCAAAGTATTTTTTTAAATACTGTTGCAATGTGAAGCGCTTCATCCTCTCACAAAAAAACTGGTATAATTGGAAACCTGCCATCCACACCATGATTTGTGTGTGCATGTGTTTGTGTAGGCTTATCTTGTCTACTACGAAAACCTACCGACAAACCCCATTCTCACCTCTCACTCTCCAACTCCTGTTTCTGAACATCAGATACTACAGAGAGGAAACCACTCAACACTCACACCCTTCCTGCCTAGCTGACACTTTTGCAACAGCCAAGGGAACGATTTGATTCTTTGCATTTTGTTCAGCTACTTTGACACGTCATACTGACATTTACACTGTAAATACTCAACCAGCCCTCTCATTTACCATGAACCATTGGAAGAGAAACACAGCTTTTTTTCAGTAGCCTAGTACCTGGTTGTGGTCTTACTGACCATGACATACGAGTTTACCACCAAACAGATTAAAATTGGTGCAGCCCACGTGCTCTCTCTCTCCACACACACACACACATTGAGAAAGTACAGGTAATTACGTTTAATTCTGTGGCCTACAGCGTAGTTTGTGTCATGTATTTTCTCATAGTTCTGGAATTAGAATAGGGAATTAGAATCAGGAAGTGATGGAGCTGCCATCGCAGTGGTGATTTGTTGGGGCTTCCTTCCTGTTTTCATGCAATGAGTCCTCTCCTTTCGTTCTAATTTCTGACTTGATTAAGTGATTGGCAGCTGAAGCCAGCTTTATGCTCAGTTGAATTCATTAATTCAGTTGACATTCATTTTTCATAGGCTTAGCCTCCCTTCAAATATTAAGCCTAGATCTCTTTTCTTCCAATATCCCATTTAGAAAAACACATTTATGCCTGTTTTAAAAACTGTACACAGTACAAACTACACACATAGACATCCCTCATGGGCTCCTGAGTGGCGCAGAGGTCTAAGGTACTGCATCTCAGTGCTAGAGGTATCACTGCAGACACCCTGGTTCGAATCCAGGCTGTATCACAACTGGCTGTGATTGGGAGTCCCATAGGGCGGCGCACAATTGGCCCAGTGTCGTCCGGGTTTGGCCGGTGTAGGCCGTCATTGTAAATAAGAATTTGATCTTAACTGACATGCCTAGTTAAATAAAATACAAAAAATTAAATGCTCCCTCATCAAAAGTGTGTGTGCAGCATTGAGGGAGAACCCCACTGACATGCTAAGCTTTCGTGTGGTTGAAACACACACACACCCAGGAAGCTTGACAAACTGGTACATTATTGTCGCAAACTATACTGAACAAAATTATAAACATATCATGCAACAATTACAGTTCATATAAGGAAGTCAGTCAATTGAAATAAATGTATTAGGCCCAAATCTATGGATTTCACATGACTGGGAATACAGATATGCATCTGTTGGTCACAGATACCCTAGAAAAAGGTAGGGGTGTGGATCAGATAACAAGTCAGTATCTGGTGACCACCAGTTGCCTCAGGCAGCGTGACACATTTCCTTCGCATAGAGTTGAACGTTGTCCTACTCCTCTTCAATGGCTGTGCGAAGTTGATGGATATTGGCGGGATCTGGAACACGCCGTTGATCCAGAGCATCCCAAACATGCTCAATGGGTGACATGTCTGGTGAGTATGCAGGCCATGGAAAAACTAGGACATTTTTAGCTTCTAGGAATTGTGTACAGATTCTTGCGACATGGGGCTGTGCATTATCATGCTGAAACATGAGGTGATGTTGGCGAATGAATGGCACGACAATGGGCCTCAGGATCTTGTCACGGTATCTCTGTCTTTTCACATTGCTATCGATAAAATGCAATTGTGTTCGTTGTCTGTAGATTATGCCTGCCCATACCATAACTCCACCGCCACCATGGGGCATTCTGTTCACAACGCTGACATCAGCAAACCGCTCGCCCACACAACGCCATACACACAGTCTGGCATCTGCCCGGTACAGTCGAAACTGAGATTCATGGCTCTCAGGCTCTGGGCGTGGTCCCCATCCCACCATAGTCAATCCCCGCTTTTTTATCCCCCTCTCAATGACCACCCTCCAAATAACCCCACCTAAATTAAGGGGCATCACCGGGATAAGGAGCAGCACCGGGATAAGGGGCAGCTCCGGACTGAGGGACGGCAGCTCCGGACTGAGGGACGGCAGCTCCGGACTGAGGGACGGCAGCTCCGGACTGAGGGACGGCAGCTCCGGACTGAGGGACGGCAGCTCCGGACTGAGGGACGGCGGATCCTGGCTGGCTGGCTCTGGCGGATCCTGGCTGGATGACGGCTCTGGCGGATCATGGCTGGATGACGGCTCTGGCGGATCCTGGCTGGATGACGGCTCTGGCGGATCCTGGCTGGATGACGGCTCTGGCGGATCCTGGCTGGATGACGGCTCTGGCGGATCCTGGCTGGATGACGGCTCTGGCGGGTCGTGGCTGGATGACGGCTCTGGCGGGTCGTGGCTGGATGACGGCTCTGGCGGGTCGTGGCTGGATGACGGCTCTGGCGGGTCGTGGCTGGATGACGGCTCTGGCGGGTCGTGGCTGGATGACGGCTCTGGCTGGTCGTGGCTGGATGACGGCTCTGGCTGGTCGTGGCTGGATGACGGCTCTGGCTGGTCGTGGCTGGATGACGGCTCTGGCTGGTCGTGGCTGGATGACGGCTCTGGCTGGTCATGGCTGGATGACGGCTCTGGCTGGTCATGGCTGGATGACGGCTCTGGCTGGTCATGGCTCGCTGACGGCTCTGGCTGATCCTGGCTCGCTGACGGCTCTGGCTGATCCTGGCTCGCTGACGGCTCTGGCTGATCCTGGCTCGCTGACGGCTCTGGCTGATCCTGTCTGGCGGAAGGCTCTGGCTGATCCTGTCTGGCGGAAGGCTCTATAGGCTCATGGCAGACGGGCGGCTTTGCAGGCTCATGGCAGACGGGCGGCTTTGAAGGCTCAGTACCGACGGGCAGTTCATGCGACGCTTGGCAGACGGACAGTTCAGACGGCGTTGGGCAGACGGGCAGTTCAGGCACCGCTGGGCAGACGGGCAGTTCAGGCGCCGCTGGGCAGACGGGCAGTTCAGGCGCCGCTGGGCAGACGGGCAGTTCAGGCACCGCTGGGCAGACGGGCAGTTCAGGCACCGCTGGGCAGACGGCAGACTCTGGCCGGCTGAGACGCACTGTAGGCCTGGTGCGTGGTGCCGGAACTGGAGGTACCGGGCTAAGGACACGCACCTTCAGGCTAGTGCGGGGAACAACAACAGGGCACACTGGACTCTCAAGGCGTACTATAGGCCTGGTGCGTGGTACCGGCACTGGTGGTACCGGGCTGAGGGCACGCACATCAGGGCGAGTACGGGGAGAAGGAACAGTGCGTACAGGGCTCTGGATACGCACAGGAGGCTTGGTGCGTGGTGTAGGCACTGGTGGTACTGGGCTGGAGACACGCACCATAGGGCTAGTGCGTGGAGGAGGAACAGGGCTCTGGAGACGCACTGGAAGCCTGGTGCGTGGTGTAGGCACTGGTGGTACTGGGCTGGAGCGGGGAGGTGGCGCCGGAAATACCGGACCGTGCAGGCGTACTGGCTCCCTTGAGCACTGAGCCTGCCCAACCTTACCAGGTTGTATGCTCCCCGTTGCCCGACCAGTGCGGGGAGGTGGAATAACCCGCACCGGGCTATGTAGGCGAACCGGGGACACCATGCGTAAGGCTGGTGCCATGTAAGCCGGCCCGAGGAGACGCACTGGTGGCCAGATGTGTAGAGCCGGCTTCATGGCACTTGGCTCAATGCTCAATCTGGCCCGGCCGATACGAGGAGCTGGTATGTACCGCACCGGGCTGTGCACACGTACAGGAGACACCATGCGCTCTACTGCGTAACACGGTGTCTGCCCGTACTCTCGCTCTCCACGGTAAGTACAGGGAGTGGGCGCAGGTCTCCTACCTGACTTCGCCACTCTCCCTCTTAGCCCCCCCCCCAAGAAATTTTTGGGGTTTACTCACAGGCTTCCTACCGCGTCGTCGTGCTGCCTCCATTCGCCGGTATCCCTCCTCGCACTGCGCCAGAGAATCCCAGGCGGGCTCCGGCACTCGCCCTGGGTCGATCGCCCACCTGTCGATCTCCTCCCACGTAGTGTAGCCCAGATCCTTCTCCTGCTTCCGAGCTAGCTCCTCGAAACGCCGCCTCTCTGCTTTCGCTGCCTCCAGCTCAGCTTTGGGGCGGCGATATTCTCCTGGTTGAGCCCAGGGTCCCTTTCCGTCCAATATTTCCTCCCAAGTCCACGAGTCCTGGTTCTTTGGCCGCTGCTGCTGGTTCCTCTCACGCTGCTTGATCCATGGTTGGTGGGTGATTCTGTAACGGTTGTCCTCCTCCTCTTCGGAAGAAGAGGAGTAGGGATTGGACCAAAGCGCAGCGTGGAAAGTGGACATAATGAAGTTTATTAAAGAAAAGACGAAAACCGAAAACACTTCAACAAACTACAAAATAACAAACTACGTAGACTGACCTAAAACATGTGAACTTACATATAACACGAAGAACGCACGAACAGGTACAGACTACAACAAACGAACGAACAAACCGAAACAGTCCCGTGTGGCGCAACATACACAGACACGGAAGACAATCACCCACAAACAAACAGTGTGAACAGCCTACCTTTATATGGTTCTCAATCAGAGGAAACGTCAAACACCTGTCCCTGATTGAGAACCATATAAGCCTAATTACACCTGACCTAACCATAGAAACAAAAAACATAGAATGCCCACCCCAACTCACGCCCTGACCAACTAAACACATACAAAATTAACAGAAAACAGGTCAGGAACGTGACACAAAAGAGAAATCATTTGATTGTAGAGAAAGGGAGAGTAGAATATGACTAGAGACATTGAAAGGTGGCTTTCAATTTGAGAAATAAGTAAAATAATGTCCTATTTGTACTTATTATGGATCCCCATTAGCTGCTGCCAAGGGGTCCAGCAAAATTAAGGCAGTTTATACAATTTTTTAAAAAACATTACAATACATTCACAGATTTCACAACAAATATCATTGGGTGGTTCTTATTTTATATAGAATATAGAAGTCAATGATTGCCCTCTTGTGGAAGCATTATGAAACACTCAATCAATCATTACAGACTGGCACCAGGTAGACTTTATTTTGAAGGTTCCATGACCTCTTCAATAGTACCACGAATTAAAACCTATAAATAAATATAATGAAATAGTATGATGAATACCACCACAATTAAAATGGATTCACAGTAGCATAGTCTCCTCACTTCTGCTCTCCTATACAATGTATCTGAAGAGAGGAGACGTTTCAGTTTCACTGCAATGACTAGCTTTTCTACTGAAGCAGTCTTTTCCAAGTGTCTCATACGGTATAGTCCTCTGAAGTGTCCCCCTTGCTGTTCCATCCATGGCAGTTACACGTGTACTCTAGAAATGTTACAGCTTGCATTGTCACACATACGTTATGATTTGTGATTTGTCTTTATTTGCCACAGTTCATATTTGGTTTTGCCTCATAGGAACAGACATCATAAAACCGTCCGCATGTACAGGACTCAGTGTTGTTACTTCATAAAATAACAAAAAAATAAGTAAAGTCCTCCCGTACTGTAAATAAAATGGTCCAGCAGCTGAAGTGGATAGGATCCACGTTGTGTCAGAAACACCTTTGAAACAGCCCCCAGTCCCCCACCCTCCATCAATCATCACTTCCCAAAACCCTAGTCAAACCCTCTTGTCCATCAATGATCACTTCCCCCACTCTGGTCAAATTCTCTTGTCCATCAATAGTTCACTCTCATCCATGTTGATTTTGTAGTCCATTCCTGTGGTTGTGGAATGTTGGTTGACACCGAGATGATTCTAAACTATCAGTCATTATCCTTGGCACACCTGATGTGACGTGGCACCAGCTGGTGTTGTGGCGGTGCTACCCATCCAGAGGCTTGCCAAGGTAGACCATGGTCACCTCAGTGTTGCCATAGACAGCTGAGACGGCCGGGAAGAGGCAGGCTTTAGGCAGCCCTCTGAAGGCCACTCCCAGAAACTCAAAGCCTCTCTCGAAGGCCAGGGTCTTGTTATCCATGTCAAGAATCACTCGTATCCTCTCCCCAATCTGTGGACGGACACCATTACACTAGAAAGTAATATAACAATAAGTAACAGCTACAATACAGGGAATGGCTTCTCTTTCACGCTACAATTAAAACATGATTACTGTTGAGAGAACTTCTAATTTAAGGTAGCGTTCTTCTTGACATGCATTCGACCTCACAGGCCTAACTCATCCCACAAATAAATGTTTATAATATTTCAACTAGAATCACTTCATTGGGATGGGTCATCAGCCTAAAACAATGGCTTAGAACTTCAATTGAACATTTTTAGTTCATGCATACAGATATGTTGTCTGTTCCTGTCTGCAGCCTACCCCATGGTGACAAAGTCCCTGAACTCCGGCACTAATCTCACTGCTTAGCTGTCGTTTCCGTTGCAATTATCAATATGACCCAGGAGAAAAACGTTAACCTACCTGGTATTTGGGTGCGTTGTTGCACTGAGGGAAGTTCCCGTTGACCTCCCCATTGTGGAGCAGGTTGTTATCCACCAGATTCCAGCCCCAGCTCTGGTCGTCACTGCCCAGGAGGGCCACATAGCCCTGGCATTGTATGGCAGCACGCTTGGTGGCAATGCCGATCACTGCCACGGTCCCCAGGGGCCCCTCCCACCAGATCTCCCAGGCATGGCGGCCCTCATAGAAGCCGATCTTGCCGCGGGCTCCGTCGGTGCTCTGGGCAATGGGGTTGCGGTGAAGGGTGAAACCGTTCTTCTTCACGTAGACGTTGCGTGAGCAGTCGTGGGAACTCAGAGCGTGCAGGTAGGATTTGAGCTGCAGGAGAGGCAGACAAAGATGTGCTAGGGTTTTGAAGAGGACATAAATCCAAGTGATTGAGAGCAGAATCAACATGCATACCAGCAACCAAAAATCATTGCTATTCCATTTTACTTAAAATATTATCTCATTCAAGGAAATGATTGCACCATGCTTATGGATCGTATTTAATGCTGGCGTTGCTGCATAAATAAACAACTGGGCGTGTGTGTATAGACGGCTAGCCACTAGTCTGTGCATGGCAGACAGGGTGACTCATACCATTGATGAGTAGCCTAGGCTATGATTGAATGGCAAGTTAATGTGTGCTGATTGGGTTTGTGATCTTTCCACAATGTGGTATCTTCTGGATTGAAATCTAAATCTGTAACAACAGCTATAGGCCTTCACTTCGGTCTTCAAATAGTAAACAAACGTTATTAGCTTAGCTAGTAGCTGCTACCTTTCCCTTGTATGTTGTCAGATTGCAAAGAATGTCGGAGCGAAGTGCCTCTTCACTAAGAGAGCGAGCGCACAGACTCCGCCACACCTCGCTGTTCTCATCGGCGAGGCAGTTGTTCCAGTGCCAGCACACAAACGAGCACCGCATCAAGTCATACAAGTCCAGATAGGAGAACACATGGTCCAAAACCCGACTAGGTAGCCTGCCTACTATTCCCACTTCTCCGCCCGCTGCAGCATAGGACGACCCAGCTGAGCTACAACTGGCAGCGGCTGCGCCGATGCAAGAGGACGCCCCTCCGGCGGCCGCTCCCGACATAATTTGCTAAATTGAGAATAACGACCGATGAACAGTGTTTTACAGCATAAATTGTTAACTAAAATGTATTAAAATTGACCATTTCTAAATACTAGCTAAATCACGGCAGTGATATTGTCACGCATTTAATTCGATGGACCCAGACCCGGTTAAAGTGGGAAGACAAACGCGAAATCCAGTCAGGTCCCGGACATTTTTGTATGGCAATGATAAATCATACATTTCTAAATTAAATATTTATTCTGATCCGCCATCTTCAATTATAAAGAAGGAGACAAAAGATAATCCCATGATCAACGTTTTGTCTTAAATTATAATAGGTGTATTTTACTTTGTGTACCTGTTAGGACCTTTGTCGGTCATACAGCGGCCCTCGCAGCTGATCTACAGTCAGTTTAGATTTGTACCTTTTTAGAGTTCATCCTCAAATTTGTAGTATGGTTTACTGATTGATCCTAGATCTGTTCACAGGGTCAATTTCTATTCTGTGGGTTGCCCTAATTAAGTGATAATGCCCTCGAAGGTGTTGTTTGGAGGATATTGGCACGGGTGCCATATCCTCCAAACACCGGCTTCGAGGGCATTATCACTTTTATACAACTGGTTACCAACAAATAATGATTGACAGATGTTCATTAAAAACGTTATTTTGATGAATTTATTCATACTATTTCTTCCTTCCACAAGATATAGTCCAGAAACAAATCTATGGTTGCTACCCAAGCCGGCTGGTCGTGCAATTGGTTCGGTTGCCAGAGACAAAACCCAGAAGTTCAATCTTTTTGTTCTGTATCTATGGACGCGACCCAGTCGTTCGTTCTAAATGTTCCATCGCCATACTGGCTGGTAACGTTCTTATCCCTTGCTCGCCAGCTAGCCAACTACGGCTAACTTCAAACAGTGCAGACAGAATAACAGTAGCTGCATTTGTTTAAACTGTTTTCTAGTGACATTTATTTGGATACATCCATAACAATAAGCTAATGAGGCACGATTTCGCCTGGCATAGAAAATGTGTTTTCTCGTTAGGACACTGTTGTTCAGAGGAGCTAGCCAACAACACAGCTAACACAAACTGAAGCTGGAAAGACCGCAAACTAGTTGCACTTCGTTTCGTTTTACATTTTTTCAATTGACATTTCTTTGTATATATTCATGAAAATGATGCCAGCTGATTCATGGTTTCGACTGGCTGAATGTTAGACTAAAAGAAATGTGATCATGTCTATATGCTTTTTTATAGTGGAGATCAAGTTTATAACTTCCCTGCCTGGGCTGATGAGACAGTCGATTGCACAGTCAGATGGAACAGACTAAATAGGCATTTTAACCTTCCTGTTATGTTCATTTCATGTGAATTAATTCTGTGTTCCCGGTCCAAAATGACCACCCCAGCTATAAATCCATAATAATACATATATTAACACCTAATGTTGTGTTAAATCTTTTTATCAACTGAAGTTATTGTGAACAGTACGGTTTTGAACTTCTATTTGCTATTTATGGCCTGTAGGCCTCATTGACCTGAGCTCATACAACTCGTTTTTGAGTTAAAAAAAGCATAATGTATGGATTATTTTGACTACAACAAATACTCAGATGAAACAAATTGTGCTATTTATCAAAGACTACTTTGTGTCAAAGTTTAACAAGGACTCTCTCCTCCTCACCAGTGTCATGATCAAAGATATGATCAAGAGCCTCACATACAGTAAGTATATCGTTTGGTCATTGTGCCGCTACAGAATTAATTTTGAGCAAGGCCTAAAAAAAGCTTTATATACCAGAGCTGCGAGAAAAGTTCCTTAAACTATTGAAACAATGTTGCGATTGTTTGTGAGAATGTCAACAGGTGTGGTTTCCGTGGGGGAAATATTCTATTGGGGAAAGGTTCCCTTGGGGGTTGCCATGGAAGCCAAGAAGGGGAGTGAGGTGTGTATGTGCTCAAACACACGTTCATGTGGGGGTCTGGGAGAGGAAATGTGTCCATCTGATGAATGGGCATGTGCCTGAACTCAATTTTATACACTAATTGTAGTCTCACCCAATCATTTCTATTGACTGGTCAAAATGACCGGGAACACCACAGGTGTAAAAAAGTTAAATAAAACACCCAAAATGTAATGAAATCATCAAAATGTACTTTGTGTGTTCAGATGCCCTGTGTGGACAAAGTCATGGAACCTTATGAAAATCAGATTAAAATAACTACATTTTTTCAGAGAACTTGTAAATCGGTCCAATTAGACCGGAACACAGCAAGAGGGTTAAGGTCATATATTTAGCCGGTGGTAACTTGTGGAATAGACACCGACTGGAATGCGCTTTTAACCAATCAACATTCAGGATTAGACCCACCCGTTGTATAATACTCATGGTTAGAATTGTTATTCGATGGATGCAAGAATGCTTCTTTCAGGTTTGATACCGAGTTGATGAGTTATATAATGGTGTATAAAATGTTTCACATAAATGCCGTCCCAGACCCAGAGAGACAGTAAAGCGAAAGTCAACATTTTACACAGTACCACATCAGGTGACATGGGCAAGATGAGCTTCATACAGCTTTCAAAACAACTGGGAACTCGGAACTCGTAAATCCCTGAATTACAATATCAATGCTTTCAAGATTTACATTTAGATAAGATAAGATAAGATAACTGGGAACTCGGGAAAAAACGAGCACCGATTGGGAAAAATGGTTTTGAACGGTCATCCAACTCGGAATTCCATGTCGGAAACTCGGGCATCTTTCTAGAGCTCCGACTTTCCGACCTAAAGATCACTAACGTCATGATTGTACCTTGTTTTTCCTGAGATCCCAGTTTTCTTGAAAGCGCCACAAACTGTACTCGGAAGTGACGCCAACTGCTGGATAATTTGTGTCCAGTGAGCCAAGCATAAAAAAGTGTCAACTCAACCAGACAGTGAGAACCAAAATACAATACCCAAAAGTAAAGAGTCGAGCCAAAGAACAGCAGTCGGAAACTGAGAAATTACAACTGTGAGTATCATTGAAAACTAGAGCTAACATCACAGTTGACATCTATTGTTAAACATGTTGCCAATATTGGCAAAGACGAAGAGATAGTTGAAGGGTGACTGGAAGAGCCAGTACAAGATAAATAGAGAACGTTAGATGCTAAACACCCGGCCCTTGTGTTTTTGTGGAGTTACTGCATCGCCTATTGATAAACGCATGTCTGTTAGGTAGCTAGCTAAATTAGTATAGCTACCTGATGGAATTTATCAGCACAGACGGACATGTTTTAAATCTAGTTTGTTTAAATCTAGCTTGCTAGCTACGCATTTTATATTTCGATAACCAACATACATTTAGCTAGCTAACGTTAGCTACTGCTGCGATCAAGGCAAGGGTCCCATTACGTTTAACCACAGGCATCAAGCGAAAGGGCGCCGTATGATGGCTAATTATGAATGACAAAAATCATTGATCAATGTAACGTTAGCTAGTTACTTAGCCACTGAATAATAATAATAATACTTTTTTACAATCTGAATGAATTTTCTCAACAATGTGTCTTGTCTTTGTTGCAGTATCTGAAAGGAGTGCATTATGAACCCAGTCTACAACCCTGCACCGACAGGGGTCCCCTATGTCAACCCTAAGGGACATTTAGTAGGATACCCAGGTAAGCAGTGTAACTAGTGTGTAATGGATTGGGAAATGTATACCACCCAAACAGACCAGTGGGTAATTAACACACACTATTTCTCTAAATGTATGTCTGACGCTTCTGATTTTCTTGTCACTTATATATGACCTTTGACTCTGCAGCTGGATTTCCTGCAGGGTACTCGGCTGGCCCTGCTTACACTCCCAACATGTACCACCCACCCAACCACCCAGCCTTCCCCACAGGTAAGTTATCAGTCCCTCTCAGAGAGCTGCATGTAGCCTACTCTTGTACAGTGAGTGCATAGATTGTTTTTGTATGTGATCCCTAGGAATTGAACCCACAACCTTAGTGTTATGCATGACACAACTCGGAGTGCCTGGATACAGCCCTTAGCTGTGGTATATACTGCCCATATACCACAAGCCCCCAAGGTGCCTTATTGCTATTATAAACTGGTTACCAACGTAATTAGAGCAGTAAAAATACATGTTTTGTCATACCTGTGGTATACAGTAGTACCAGTCAAAAGTTTGGATACACATACTCATTCAAAGGTTTTTCAGCACTCCATCACTCTCCCTCTTGGTCAAATAGCCCTTACACAGCCTGGAGGTGTGTTTTGGGTCATTGTCCTGTTGAAAAACAAACGATAGTCCCACTAAGCGCAAACCAGATGGGATGGCTTATTGCTGCAGAATTCTGTGGTAGCCATGCTGGTTAAGTGTGCCTTGAATTCTAAATAAATCACAGACAGTGTCACCAGAAAAGCACCATCACACCTCCTCCTCCATGCTTCACGGTGGGAACCAAACATGCGGAGATCATCCGTTCATCTACTCTGTGTGTCACAAAGACACGGCGGTTGGAACCAAAAATCTCATATGTACTCCTCAGACCAAAGGCCAGATTTCCACTGGTCTAATGTACATTGCTTGTGTTTCTTGGCCCAGTCAAGTCTCTTCTTCATATTGGTGTTCTTTAGTAGTGGTTTCTTTGCAGCAATTTGACCAGGAAGGCCTGATTCCACGCAGTCTCTGAACAGTTGATGTTGAGATGTGTCTGTTACTTGAACTCTGTGAAGCATTTATTTGTGCTGCAATTTCTGAGGCTGGTAACTCTAATGAACTTATCCTCTGCAGCAGAGGTAACTCTGGGTCTTCCTTTCCTGTGACAGTCCTCGTGAGAGCCAGTTTCATCATAGTGCTTAATGTTTTTTTTGACTGCACTTGAAGAAACTTTGAAAGTTCTTGACATTTTCTGGATTGACTGACCTTGATGTCTTAAAGTACTGATGGACTGTTGTTTCTCTTTGCTTATTTGAGCAGTTCTTGCCATAATATTGACTTGGTATTTTACCAAATAGGGCTATCTTCTGTATACCACCCCTACCTTGTCACAACACAACCGATTGGCTCAAACGCATTAAGAAGGAAAGAAATTCCACAAATGAACTTTTTAACAAAGCACAACTGTTAATTGAAATGCATTCCAGGTGACTACCTCATGAAGCTGGTTGAAAGAAAGCCAAGAGTGTGCAAAGCTGTCATCAAGGCAAAGGGTGGCTACTTTGAAAAATGTCATGTATAAAATATATTTTGATTTGTTTAATACGTTTTTTGATACTACATGATTCCATATGTGTTCATAGTTTTGATGTTTTCACTATTATTCTATGATGTAGAAAATAGTCAAAATAAAGAAAAACCTTGGAATGAATAGGTGTGTCCAAACTTTTGACTGGTACTGTGTGTGTGTATATATTTACATTACATTACAGTTGAAGTCGCAAGTTTACATACACCTTAGCCAAATACATTTAAACTAAAAAATTTCACAATTCCTGACATTTAATCCTAGTAAAAATCCCTTGTCTTAGGTCAGTTAGGATCACCACTTTATTTTAAGAATGTGAAATGTCAGAATAATAGTAGAGAGAATGATTTATTTCAGCTTTTATTTTTTTCATCACATTCCCAGTGGGTCAGAAGTTTACATACACTCAATTGGTAGCATTGCCTTTAAATTGTTTATCTTGGGTCAAACGTTTCATGTAGCCTTCCACAAGCTTCCCACAATAGGTTGGGTGCATTTTGGACCATTCCTCCTGACAGAGCTGGTGTAACTGAGTCAGGTTTGTAGGCCTCCTTGCTCGCACACACTTTCAGTTCTGCCCACACATTTTCTATAGGATTGAGGTCAGGGCTTTGTGATGGCCACTCCAATACCTTGACTTTGTTGTCCTTAAGCCATTTTGCCACAACTTTGGAAGTATGTTTGGGGTCATTGTCCATTTGGAAGACCCATTTGCGACCAAGCTTTAACTTCCTGACTGATGTCTTGAGATGTTGCTTCAATATATCCACATCATTTTCTTCCTCGTGATGCCATCTGTTTTGTGAGGTGCACCAGTCCCTCCTTCAGCAAAGCATCCCACAACATGATGCCACCCCCGTGCTTCACGGTTGGGATGGTGTTCTTCGGCTTGCAAGCCTCCCCCTTTTCCTCCAAACATAACGATGGTCCTTATCTTCTTAAGTATAGGGGCAGTATTTTCGTTTTTGGCTAAAAAACGTACCCATTTGAAACTGCCTATTTCTCAGCCCCTGAAACTAGAATATGCATATAATTGTCAGATTAGGATAGAAAACACTCTAAAGTTTCCAAAACAGTCAAAATTTTGTCTGTGAGTTAAACAGAACTGATATTGCAGGCTAAAACCTGAGGAAAATCCAATCAAGAAGTGCCCTTGTTTTTGAAACCTCTCTGTTCTTATGCATCCCTATTACCCATTTAAAGGGATATCAACCAGATTCCTTTTTCTATGGCTTCCCTAAGGTATCAACAGCCTTTAGACATAGTTTCAGGCTTTTATTTTGAAAAATGAGCGTGAACGACCACATTGCGTAAGTGGATAGGTGGGGGCTCTCAGAGTGAGTTGTGCGCAAAAGAGAAAGGCGGCCATTGTTACTCCCGGTCCTAGTGAAAAACCAACAGTCCTGGTTGATATATTATCAAATAGATATTTGAAAAACACCCTGAGGATTGATTATAAAAAAACGTTTGACATGTTTCTGTGGACATTATGGATATAATTTGGAATTTTTGTCTGCGTTGTCGTGACCGTTCTTTCCGGTGGATTCCTGGGTATAACGCACCAAACGAACGGAGGTATTTGGATATAAAAAATATCTTTATGGAACAAAAGGAACATTTGTTGTCTAACTGGGAGTCTCGTGAGTGAAAACATCCGAAGATCATCAAAGGTAAACGATTCATTTGATTGCTTTTCTGATTTTCGTGACCAAGTTACCTGATGCTAAGTGTACTTAATGTTTTGTCGAGCGATCGATAAACTTACACAAACGCTTGTATTGCTTTCGCTGTAAAGCATAATTTCAAAATCTGAGACAACAGGTAGATTAACAAAAGGCTAAGGTGTGTTTTGCAATATTGCACTTGTGATTTCATGAATATTAATATTTTCTAGTAATATTATTTGACTGTGGCGCTATGCTATTCAGCGTTGCTGATGACAATTATCCTGGATCCGGGATGGGTGGTTCAGAAAGGTTATGGCCAAACAGTTCTATTTTTATTTCATCAGACCAGAGGACATTTCTCCAAAAAGTACGATCTTTGTCCCCATGTGCAGTTGCAACCCGTAGTCTGGCTTTTTTATGGCAGTTTTGGAGCAGTGGCTTCTTCCTTGCTGAGCGGCCTTTCACGTTATGTCGATATAGGACTCGTTTTACTGTGGATATGGATGCTTTTGTACCTGTTTCCTCCAGCATCTTCACAAGGTCCTTTTTTTCTGAGGTCTTGGCTTATTTCTTTTGATTTTCCCATGATGTCAAGCAAAGAGGCACTGAGTTTGAAGGTAGGCCTTGAAATATATCCACAGGTACACCTCCAATTGACTCAAATGATGTCAATTGACTCAAATGATGTCAATTAGCCTATCAGAAGCTTCTAAAGCCATGATATCATTTTCTGGAATTTTCCAAGCTGTGTAAAGGCACTGTCAACTTAGTGTATGTAAACTTCTGACCCACTGGAATTGTGATACATTGAAATAATCTGTCTGTAAACAATTGTTGGAAAAATGACTTGTGTCATGCACAAAGTAGATGTCCTAACCGACTTGCCAAAACTATAGTTTGTTAACAAGAAATGTGTGGAGTGGTTGAAAAACAAGTTATAATGACTCCAACCTAAGTGTATGTAAACTTCCGACTTCAACTGTATATATTTTTGTTGCTCAGAACGTGGTGGGCCAAATAAAACCACTGGCGGACCAAATTCGTCCCACGGGCCACCAGTTGGGGAACCCTGCCTATGGACAAAGGCCTAAAATGTGCTTTTTGGGGGGTTTTCCCTGTTAAAATGTGTTATACCCTAGACGGTGTGTTAACAACGCCTTTCCTTGCTGTGTGTTTATATCTCTGAAACCCTCTCTTATAGGTTACGCTCCGGGCACTTCTTTTAAAATGACCTGCTTGCCCACCACGGGGGCTGTCCCAACCTACTCCTCATCACCCAACCTCTATCCTGCAGCAGCCTTCCCTGTGAGGAGCACCTACCCCCAACAGAACCCCTACACACAGGTCAGTTAGTCAGTCAGTTAGTCAACTGACATCATCTGCCTCTGCCGTCTGAAGTAGTATGATGTAACTGAACCTGTTTATCTTATTTGTTGTACTGCAGAATTGGTATTTTATAGCTGCATTGTTACAAGGTCATAAGTTACATAGGTCAGACGGAATGTAATAATATCTGTCTGCCTTAGACAATTCAGATACACATTAGCTTATTGCTGCTGTAGTTGTACTTGTCTCACTGTGGCACTGACATTTGTATTGGTATTTACTCGTTCTGGGGTCCAGCAACATTAAGGCAGTTACAGTTGATGTCGGAAGTTTACATACACTTAGGTTGGAGTCATCCCTGAAACACTTCAGCGAGCAGGCCTTTCTAGTCGACCTGGCCGGGGTATCCTGGAAGGACATTGATCTCACCCCGTCAGTAGAGGATGCCTGGTTATTTAAAAAAAATGCCTTCCTCACCATCTTAAATAAGCATGCCCCATTCAAGAAATTTAGAACCAGGAACAGATATAGCCCTTGGTTCTCTCCAGACCTGACTGCCCTTAACCAACACAAAAACATCCTATGGCGTTCTGCGTTAGCATCGAACAGCCCACGTGATATGCAACTTTTCAGGGAAGCTAGAAACCAATATACACAGGCAGTTAGAAAAGCCAAGGCTAGCTTTTTCAAGCAGAAATTTGCTTCCTGCAACACAAACTCAAAAAAGTTCTGGGACACTGTAAAGTCCATGGAGAATAGAACACTTCCTCCCAGCTGCCAACTGCACTGAGGACAGGAAACTCAGTCACCACCGATAAATCCACTATAATTTAAAATTTCAATAAGCATTTTTCTACGGCTGGCCATGCTTTCCACCTGGCTACCCCTACCCTGGTCAACAGCACTGCACCCCCCACAGCAACTCGCCCAAGCCTTCCCCATTTCTCCTTCTCCCAAATCCAGTCAGCTGATGTTCTGAAAGAGTTGCAAAATCTGGACCCCTACAAATCAGCCGGGCTAGACAATCTGGACCCTTTTTTTCTAAAAATATCTGCCGAAATTGTTGCAACCCCTATTACTAGCCTGTTCAACCTCTCTTTCGTGTTGTCTGAGATTCCCAAAGATTGGAAAGCAGCTGCGGTCATCCCCCTCTTCAAAGGGGGGGACACTCTTGACTGCTACAGACCTATATCTATCCTACCCTGCCTTTCTAAGGTCTTCGAAAGCCAAGTCAACAAACAGATTACCGACCATTTCAAATCCCACCATACATTCTCCGCTATGCAATCTGGTTTCAGAGCTGGTCATGGGTGCACCTCAGCCACGCTCAAGGTCCTAAATGATATCCTAACCGCCATCGATAAGAAACAATACTGTGCAGCCGTATTCATTGACCTGGCCAAGGCTTTCGACTCTGTCAATCACCACATCCTCATCGGCAGACTCAATAGCCTTGGTTTCTCAAATGATTGCCTCGCCTGGTTCTCCAACTACTTCTCTGATAGAGTCCTGTGTGTCAAATCGGAGGGCCTGTTGTCCAGGCCTCTGGCAGTCTCTATGGGGGTGCCATAGGGTTCAATTCTTGGACCGACTCTCTTCTCTGTATACATCAACGATGTCGCTCTTGCTGCTGGTGAGTCTCTGATCCACCTCTACGCAGACAACACCATTCTGTATACTTCTGGCCCTTCTTCGGACACTGTGTTAACAACCCTCCAGGCGAGATTCAATGCCATACAACTCTCCTTCCGTGGCCTCCAATTGCTCTTAAATACAAGTAAAACTAAATGCATGCTCTTCATCCGATCGCTGCCTGCACCTGCCCGCCCGTCCAACATCACTACTCTGAACGGTTCTGACTTAGAATATGTGGACAACTACAAATACCTAGGTGCCTGGTTAGACTGTAAACTCTCCTTCCAGACTCACATCAAACATCTCCAATCCAAAGTTAAATCTAGAATTGGCTTCCTATTTCGCAACAAAGCATCCTTCACTCATGCTGCCAAACATACCCTTGTAAAACTGACCATCCTACCGATCCTCGACTTGGGCGATGTCATTTACAAAATAGCCTCCAATACCCTACTCAATAAACTGGATGTAGTCTATCACAGTGCCATCCGTTTTGTCACCAAAGCCCCATATACTACCCACCACTGCGACCTGTACGCTCTCGTTGGCTGGCCCTCGCATACTCGTCTCCAAACCCACTGGCTCCAGGTCATCTACAAGACCCTGCTAGGTAAAGTCCCCCCTTATCTCAGCTCACTGGTCACCATAGCAGCACCCACCTGTAGCACGCGCTCCAGCAGGTATATCTCTCTGGTCACCCCCAAAACCAATTCTTCCTTTGGCCGCCTCTCCTTCCAGTTCTCTGCTGCCAACGACTGGAACGAACTACAAAAATCTCGGAAACTGGAAACACTTATCTCCCTCACTAGCTTTAAGCACCAGCTGTCAGAGCAGCTCACAGATTACTGCACCTGTACATAGCCCATCTATAATTTAGCCCAAACAACTACCTCTTCCCCTACTGTATTTATTTATTTTGCTCCTTTGCACCCCATTATTTCTATCTCTACTTTGCACATTATTCCACTGCAAATCTACCATTCCAGTGTTTTACTTGCTATATTGTATTTACTTTGCCACCATGGCCTTTTTTTGCCTTTACCTCCCATCTCACCTCATTTGCTCACATTGTATATAGACTTATTTTTGTACTGTATTATTGACTGTATGTTTGTTTTACTCCATGTGTAACTCTGGGTTGTTGTATGTGTCGAACTGCTTTGCTTTATCTTGGCCAGGTCGCAATTGTAAATGAGAACTTGTTCTCAACTTGCCTACCTGTTTAAATAAAAAATAAACTATTTTTTCAACCAGTCCACAAATTTCTTGTTAACAAACTATAGTTTTGGCAAGTCGGTTAGGACATCTACTTTGTCCATGACACAAGTAATTTTTCCAACAATTATTTACAGACAGATTATTTACACTTATAATTCACTGTATCACAATTCCAGTGGCTCAGAAGTTTACATACGCTAAGTTGACAGTGCCTTTAAACAGCTTGGAAAATTTCAGAAAATTATGTCATGGCTTTAGAAGCTTAGGCTAATTTACATCATTTGAGTCAATTGGAGGTGTACCTGTGGATGTATTTCAAGGCCTACCTTCAAACTCAGTGCCTCGTTGCTTGACATCATGGGAAAATCAAAAGAAATCATCCAAGACCTCGGGAAAAAAATGATGGACCTCCACAAGTCTGGTCCATCCTTGTGAGCAATTTCCAAACGCCTGAAGGTACCACTTTCATCTGTACAAATAATAGTACGCAAGTATAAACACCATGGGACCACGCAGCCATCATACCGCTCAGGAAGGAGATGCGTTTTGTCTCCTAGAGATGAACGTACTTTGGTGTGAAAAGTGCAAATCAATCCCAGAACAACAGCAAAGGACCTTGTGAAGATGCTGGAGGAAACAGGTACAAAAGTATCTATGTCCACAGTAAAACGAGTCCTATATCGACATAACCTGAAAGGCCGCTCAGCAAGTAAGAAGCCACTGCTCCAACACCGCCATAAAAAAGCTAGACTACGATTTGCATCTGCACATGGGGACAAGGATTGTACTTTTTGGGGTGCTTTGCTGCAGGAGGGACTGGTGCACTTCACAGAATAGATGGCATCATGAGGTAGGAAAATTATGTGGATATATTGAAGCAACAAACCTGACTCAGTTACACCAGCTCTGTCAGGAGGAATGGGTCAAAATTCGCCCAACCTATTGTGGGAAGCTTGTGGAAGTCTACATGAAACGTTTGACCCAAGTTAAATAATTTAAAGGCAATGCTACCAATTGTGATGAAGGAAATAAAAGCTGAAATAAATCATTCTCTCTACTATTATTCTGACATTTCACATTCTTAAAATAAAGTGGTGATCCTAACTGACCTAAGACAGGGAATTTTTACTAGGATTAAATGTCAGGAATTGTGAAAAACTGAGTTTAAATGTATTTGGCTGTATGTAAACTTCTGACTTCAACTGTATACACAGTTTAAAATATTACATTCTGTTTCGTAAAACTGTACCTATTAACACTTCTCTATCTTTCTCTCTCTCAGCACCAAGGCACTTACTACACACAGCCTCTGTACGCAGCCCCACCCCATGTCATTCATCACACTACAGTGGTCCAGTCCAATGGGATGCCAGCAGCTATGTATGCCCCGCCCATGCATCACCAGTCCCGCCCACACAACGGCGTAGCCATGGGGATGATAGCAGGGACCACTATGGCCATGTCAGCCGGTGAGTTCCATTTAGATTATTTTTTTAATGCGTTTAGCATTTTGTAAAACTTTTTTTAAGGGATACAATTCGGTTGCAACAGTGTTAAATAAATGGGTTTTGCTCTGTCTAATTTCCAGACCTCTCCCACCTCCCTCCTTTCTCCAGGAACTTTGTTGACGCACTCCCCGACCCCCCACCAAGCTACAATGCCCACATACCGACACCCAGGCGTGCCCACCTACAGCTATGTTCCCCCCCAGTGGTAAAGTGATGGCACTGTGAGTACTAAATACATCCTCCATATCATATTCTCTCCGGTCAATATGGATGGGAATGAACATTGGGAAACAGCACTGACACTAGAATACATAATGGTTACAATTTATAGTCAGGAAATATTTAAATGCAGGTAGGGTCTTTTTTTGGGGGGGTGGGGGGGGTTTAACTGTGGGCAATAGCTTCATGTCAATTAGGATAATACCCCCTGTCAGTAGAAGTACTTTTATGTGTAGAAAGACCAACAGTAGGTATTATTACTGTGTATTTAATCAACTGTTTCTCTGCTTCTCTCTTCAGGTCAGAAGATGGTAGATATGGATTCACACTCCAGTTGGTGATGACGCTCTCCGGTGTCTCTTGTCAGCTGTTCTTCCTTCCTTCTTTCCATGCATACTGTGAATCTGAAGCCCAACTACAAAACAACACCAGGTGTGTTCAGAACAGGATGAAGAGAATATTCCTACTGCTGACTATTCCTGTTTTGAATGATACTATCCAAGAATCCTTCACTCACTCTGCTGCATATCTTGTGTCTGACGGCTAAGTTGTGTTTTGTGTACTGCCTTGCGATTTTTATAGCTAACTCTGTTAAGTGGTGAAAAGGGAGTTTGAATTTGTTTTGATGTTGGGATCCATATCGAGTTGAATGCGTGTGTATATACACTGAGTATATGAACATCAGGAACACCTTCATAATATTGAGTTGCACCCCCCTTTGCCCTCAGAAAAGCTTTAATTCATCAGGGGATGGACTCTACAAGGTGTCAAAAGCATTCCACAGGGATGTTGGCCCATGTTGACTCCAATGGTTCCCACAGTTGTGTCAAGATGGCTGGATGTCCTTTGGGTGGTGGACCATTCTTGATAAGCATGGGAAACCAATGAGCGTGAAAAACCCAGCAGTGTTGCAGTTCTTGACACAAACCGGTGCGCCTGGCACCTACCATAACCCGTTCAAAGACACTTCAATCTTTTGTCTTGTCCATTCACCATCTGATTGGCACACATACACAATCCATGTCTCAAGGCTTGAAAGTCCTTCAATAAGTGATCATAGCTTTCACCTGGATTCACCTGGTCAGTCTCATGGAAACAGCAGGTGTTCTTAATGTTTTGTACACTCAGTGTAAAAAAAGAAATAACACTAGCTCAATCTACCTTCCGTGACTAATGCAAAATCATCAAAAAGAAAAATTCAAATGAACTACAAAAGAAAAAAAAACTGCAGTTTTGAATCAATGATGCCATTTCTTAATGTGAAACATTAAAAGAAAGGAACAAGTTTAATTCACACAAACGGTTAACTTGAGTTTACCACACAAAGCTGTGCAGAATAATTTTTTCCGTTGCTTGTTTTTGCTAATGTTGCCAGGATGCTATTATTTCTCTGGGGGAGGTCGTGTTAACATTTGTCTGTTGGCCATTTTTGTATTATGGGAAGGTGGGCCTTTTTGAGTTTTAAGCCTCTGTCTCAGATGTCTGATATCCATTCCAACACGAAAACATTATTCACACTCTTTTCCTATGGAAGATGTGAACACAGACTTGAGTCCTAAAGGTCTTAGATGGGGAAAGGAAACAAAGAGGCCCTGAACAGTGCTTTACTTGGGTAGGAGCTCACCGGACCTGAGTACAGGCACCTCAAATGTTTTACTGCTTGAGCTCCTGTTCCCATTAGCTAAAAAGTATCTGGCACCCAAAATGAGTACCGGAACCAGTTTCAGTTCAAGTCAAGTACTGGCCCTAAAGGAAGCTAGCAAAATGACACATCTATTGTGACATTTCATCTATTTCTGGTCACAAAGGAAAGGATTTGAGAAAAGGAAGCAATTTAGAACTATTTGGACTCCATCCTACAGTGAGTGATGGAGCGAGAGCATTTGTATGCATGTGAGCGTGTTTGTGTATAATTCTATTTGCTGAAAGAGGATTCAAATACTAAAGCCATTGTGCATACAGATGTAATGTATGTATCACACCTGAACATTTCTACAGATTATTTTCTGTTATTGGTTTGGGTTTAACCACACCAAGAGCTACAGACTTTAGAATCACTGCAAAACTGAGACATTTTAACAGGTTTTAAACTTTTATCCTGGATTTATTTTAATGGATTAAATAGATTAGAATTTGCTTTGCACTATTGGAAGAAAATACACATTTGAGATGCTCTGTTTTAAGGAAGCCAGAACTTGACATTGTTTGCTAGTTACCTCAAGGCTCCACCAGAACTCACCAATATATCATTGTCTTTGATTTGCTCATCTATATTGCCTTTTCAAGACGTCACCTCAGTTACTGAATCTGTTTTGGAATGTTTTATGTGTTTTGTTTTTTTTATTTTCAAGAAAGACCAAAAAATACAATTATGAGAATTGTCAATGGTTTTTATTTCAGAATTTCATTGAATCATGTCACCTTCATATTTCTGGGGACCCAGGCTATATGGTGTTTAAGCTGACCACTATAACACATGCTCCAAGCTGTCTTCTGAAGCCTGCGTCTAGCTAGCCCATGGTGATACCTTTGTTTTCAGGCTCACTGCAGTAATCTGGTCAGATAATGCAAGTCATTGTTTAAATGCCCACTAGGTGGACCATATGTCTCATATCTGCCTTCAGCGTCTACAGTCGTGGCCAAAAGTTTTGAATGACACAAATATTAATTTTCACAAAGTTTGCTACTTCAGTGTCTTTAGATATTTTTGTCAGATGTTACTATGGAATACTGAAGTATAATTACAAGCACTTCATACGTGTCAAAGGCTTTTATTGACAATTACATGAAGTTGATGCAAAGAGTCAATATTTGCAGTGTTGACCCTTTTTCAAGACTTCTGCAATCCGCCCTGGCATGCTGTCAATTAACTTCTGGGCCACATCCCGGCGGATGGCAGCCCATTCTTGCATAATCAATGCTTGGGAGTTTGTCAGAATTTGTGGGTTTTTGTTTGTCCACCCGCTTCTTGAGGATTGACCACAAGTTCTCAATGGGATTAAGGTCTGGGGAGTTTCCTGGCCATGGACCCAAAATATCAATGTTTTGTTCCCCGAGCCACTTAGTTATCACTTTTGCCTTATGACAAGGTGCTCCATCATGCTGGAAAAGGCATTGTTCATCACCAAACTGTTCCTGGATGGTTGGGAGAAGTTGCTCTCGGAGGATGTGTTGGTACCATTCTTTATTCATGGCTGTGTTCTTAGGCAAAATTGTGAGTGAGCCCACTCCCTCGGCTGAGAAGCAACCCCACACATGAATGGTCTCAGGATGCTTTACTGTTGGCATGACACAGGACTGATGGTAGCGCTCACCTTGTCTTCTCCGGACAAGCTTTTTTCCGGATGCCCCAAACAATCGGAAAGGGGATTCATCAGAGAAAATGACTTTACCCCAGTCCTCAGCAGTCCAATCCCCTGTACTTTTTGCAGAATATCAGTCTGTCCTTGATGTTTTTCCTGGAGAGAAGTGGCTTCTTTGCTGCCCTTCTTGACACCAGGCCATCCTCCAAAGTCTTTGCCTCACCGTGCGTGCAGATGCACTCACACCTGCCTGCTGCCATTCCTGAGCAAGCTCTGTACTGGTGGTGCCCCGATCCCGCAGCTGAATCAACTTTAGGAGACGGTCCTGGCGCTTGCTGGACTTTCTTGGGCGCCCTGAAACCTTCTTCACAACAATTGAACCGCTCTCCTTGAAGTACTTGATGATCTGATAAATTGTTGATTTAGGTGCAATCTTACTGGCAGCAATATCCTTGCCTGTGAAGCCCTTTTTTGTGCAATTCAGCTAGTTGTCGTCTAGAAGCGACAACTGCTCAGCCACGAAGTGGTAGGCCACACAAGCTCACAGAACGGGACCTCCGAGTTCTGAAGCGTGTAAAAATCGTCTGTTGCAACACTCACGCCCGAGTTCCAAACTGCTTCTGGAAGCAACGTCACCACAAGAACTGTTCGTCGGGAGCTTCATGAAATGGGTTTCTTGACTGGCCTGTACAGAGTCCTGACCTCATCCCCAGTGGCAGTTCAAGCTTGTATGGCTTCCTGGGCGAACCCCCTCCTTCAGCCCCCGCCCCAACAAAAAAAAAGCAGCACCATTATGCATTAACAAATTTTTATTCAGACATTTGGAACAACACATAAATAATCAAAACATTTAAACCTATATATACAAAAATAAGACTCTCAAATATCAAAAAGAAGTAACAAAGACAAATAGAAACAAATTGTAGTATATCAATTTAAATTAAAAAAGAGAATCAAATTATTATGCTATTACCCTATTGCTAACAAAAAACACAAATAAAACTAAATTGCACATTCTATATCACACAAATAGAATAACACACTTATAAAGAAGAGAACCTGATTATTGCACTTCAAACAAGAAACACAAACTAAATTGCACAACTAATTGCATTGCTAATTGCATTAGTACTGTACAAAGTTAGAGGTGTGCTATTTGATAGATTCCTTCGCTCCCCCTACTTCTGGCTTCCAGTGGGGAGACCTGAGGTCAACCTACTACTGCCCCCCACCCCATCTCGTACTTCTGAGTGGGAGACCTTCCCGGGCAGTAGCCTGCCTAGCTCACAAACTAGAATCAGGGCGCCCACTCTGACAAGGCTAATTGACCCACAGTCCCACACGGTGACATGATATCATTGACGTGAGGTGCAAATGAGCGATAGAAAACCGATCGCGCAAATGTCAACATTCAGAATATTTGTTTTTGGTGCGTGCGCCCCATGCCACCCCTGGCAAGATGCTGCCCTGGGCGGCTGCCCATGTCGCCTATGCTTAAATCCGCCACTGCTCAACCCCATCGAACACCTTTAGGATGAATTGGAACACCAACTGCGAGCCAGGCCTAATCGCCCAACATAAGTGCCTGACCTCATTAATGTTCTTGTGACTGAATGGTAGCGAGTCCCCGCAGCAATGTTCCAACATCTAGTGGAAAAAGCCTTCCCAGAAGAGTGGAGGCTGTTATAGCAGCAAAGGAGGGACCAACTCCATATTAATGCTCACGAGCAGTACGAGTCAAAGTTTGGACACACCTATCATTCAAGGGTTTTTCTTTATTTTTACTATTTTCTACATTGTAGAATAATAGTGAAGACATCAGAACTATGAAATAACAATGTAAAATATTGTAAAAATAAAGAAAAACCCTTGAATGAGTAGGTGTATCAACTTTTGACTGGTACTGTATATTGACTTTTTCCAGATTTTGTAACGTTACAGCCTTACAGCCTTCAATTCTAAAATGGATTAAATAAAAACATTTCCTCAGCGATCTACACACAATACCCCATAATGACAAAGCCAAAATGAGTTTTTAGAAATGTTTGCAAATTTATAAAAAATAAATAAATGAAATACCTTATTTACATAAGTATTCAAAACCTTTGCTATGAGACTTAAAATTGAGCTCAGATGCATCCTGTTTCCATTGATCATCCTTGAGATGTTTCTACAACTTGATTGGAGTCAACCTGTGGTAAATTCAATTGATTGGACATGATTTGGAAAGGCACACACCTGTCTATATAAGGTCCCACAGTTGACAGTGCATGTCAGAGCAAAAACCAAGCCATGAGGTCGAAGGAATTGTCCATAGAGCTTCGAGACAGGATTGTGTCGAGGCACAGATCTGGGGAAGGGTACCAAAAAATGTCTGCAGCATTGAAGGTTCCCAAGAGACACAGTGGCCTCCATCATTCTTAAATGGAAGTTTAGAACCACCAAGACTCTTTCTAGACCTTTCCGCCCAGCCAAACTGAGGGAGGTGACCAAGAACCTGATGGTCATTCTGACAGAGCTCTAGAGTTCCTCTGTGGAGATGGGAGAACCTTCCAGAAGGACAACCATCTCTGCAGCACTCCACCAATCAGGCCTTTTATGGTAGAGTGTCCAGACGGAAGCCACTCCTCAGTAAAAGGCACATCACAGCCCGTTTGGAGTTTGCCAAAAGGCACCTAAGAAACACCTGAGAAACAAGATTCTCTGGTCTGTTGAAACCAAGATCGAACTCTTTGGCCTAAATGCCAAGCGTCATGTCTAGAAAAAAACCTGGCACCATCCCTACGGTGAAGCATGGTGGTGGTAGCATCATGCTATGGGGATGTTTTTCAGCGCAGGGACTAGGAGACTAGTCAGGATCAAGGCAAAGATGAACAGAGCAGGACAGAGAGATCCTTGATGAAAACCTGCTCCAGAGAGCTCAGGACCTGACTGGGGTGAAGGTTCACCTTCCAACAGGACAATGACCTTAAGCACACAGCCAAGACAATGCAGGAGTGGCTTCGGGACAAGTCTCTGAATGTCCTTGAGTGGCCCAGCCAGAGCCTGGACTTGAACTCGATCGAACATCTCTGGAGAGACCTGAAAATAGCTGTGCAGCGACGCTCCCCATCCAACCTGACAGAGCTTGAGAGGATCTGCAGAGAAGAATGGGAGAAACTCCTCAAATACAGGTGTACCAAGCTTGTAGCATCATACCCAAGAAGACTCGAAGCTGTAATCGCTGCCAAAAGTGCTTCAACAGAGTACTGAGTAAAGGGTCTGAATACTTATGTAAATGTGATATTTCTTAACACCTCTTTTTGCTTCATCATTATGGGGTATTGTGTGTAAATTGATGAGGGGAAAAAACTATTTAATATATTAGATCCTGAAATTGACACAATTCAGTCAGTGACACATTTGAATAGTTTTATTTTCCCATAATTGAGTGCAAATGTAAACAACCATACAAACAATGCCTTTTTCAATTCATAATTAAAACAAACTATAGTTAAACTTTTTTTTTTTTTACAAGCACGCATATTTAAGTTGAAACATTGGAACTCTCCCTGACTCAGTGTTTTAATGTGTTTCTGAAAATAATGAGAGTGAAAGCAAGAACTCACCCAACCCAGGAAAATAGAAATGTGTACAGCAATATATAAGTTAACAATGACTCGTTGGCAGAACAGTTCTCTTGCAGATGACATTTTATTCTCATTGGACCAGCCCACTTCAAGGTCAAACTGAAGGTCAAATAAAAAATGCTCAGTCACAATTTCAAGGAATTCACCATTCAGAGAAATGTTTGGGGTTGTTTTTATACCACTGAAAGACTGAAGTAGTCTACTGTATCTCCTCTTTCTTCTCACCAGAGGAACATATGACTTTAAAGATGTCTATTCAGAACCAGGTCATCAACGATCCTAGTTAAATAACAATGCCTAGTTAAATACAGATAAAAAACAACAATAGCATCAGTTCAGGTCTAATTACTCTGTCACTACAATGAACAAATGATTGGTGGGAGGGGGCGGTAATCATTTGCTAATTAGTGACAGTGGGAAAGTATTGATTGTATGATGTCTCAATAGATCGAAAATGAGTGTACAAATTGTGGAGAGGCAAACTTTCTGTTGTATACCATCCTGTGCCTTTTGCAGGGGGAGTATACAGTATATTCAACAGCCAATTATAGCTCTAGTAAGAGTCAGTAAACTCCAGACCAACAGACTTTTTGAAAATGTTTTTTTAGGCGTGTTTGGCATGCAGTTCAGTCATGGGCAAAATCGCCTTTGACATTTGAACGACTTTTTGATTGATACTGACATATCAAAGCAGAGAAACTGCCATGTTCTGCAGAGGTTGTAAAAACACTGACTGCATTTTAAAGGCAAAACACAACATTAGCTACAAAACATCTGTTTAGGTCTATGCATGCAGTCTTCAATTTAGTCAAAACATCATGATGTAACATGTAATTCCAATTTACCAAACCTTCTCAAATGTCAAAATAAACAATTTGGGAAAATGTAAGACGAATGCTGCTTTTAAACCAAGGTTATTCTAGCATGCTAGGCCATAGATGCCTGAATGTCCAGCTTCAACATCCATATGGTCTCTGCCTGTTTGAGAATGCTTGTGTGGATCCAAAAGAAACCCTATCAAAACCCTGGTCACATATGAGTTATAGGGATCCATAACCCTCGTGACAGGTGAGTTATAGGGCTGCATAACCCTCGTGACAGGTGAGTTATAGTGCTGCATAACCCTAGTGACAGGTGAGTTATAGTGCTGCATAACCCTAGTGACAGGTAGGGATCCATAACCCTCGTGACAGGTGAGTTATAGGGATCCATAACCCTCGTGACAGGTGAGTTATAGGGCTGCATAACCCTCGTGACAGGTGAGTTATAGTGCTGCATAACCCTTGTGACAGGTGAGTTATAGGGCTGCATAACCCTAGTGACAGGTAGGGATCCATAACCCTCGTGACAGGTGAGTTATAGGGATCCATAACCCTCGTGACAGGTGAGTTATAGGGCTGCATAACCCTCGTGACAGGTGAGTTATAGGGCTGCATAACCCTCGTGACAGGTGAGTTATAGGGCTGCATAACCCTAGTGACAGGTGAGTTATAGGGCTGCATAACCCTAGTGACAGGTGAGTTATAGTGCTGCATAACCCTAGTGACAGGTAGGGATCCATAACCCTCGTGACAGGTGAGTTATAGTGCTGCATAACACTCGTGACAGGTGAGTTATAGTGCTGCATAACCCTCGTGACAGGTGAGTTATAGTGCTGCATAACCCTCGTGACAGGTGAGTTATAGTGCTGCATAACCCTCGTGACAGGTGAGTTATAGTGCTGCATAACCCTCGTGACAGGTGAGTTATAGTGCTGCATAACACTCGTGACAGGTGAGTTATAGTGCTGCATAACCCTAGTGACAGGTAGGGATCCATAACCCTCGTGACAGGTGAGTTATAGTGCTGCATAACACTAGTGACAGGTAGGGATCCATAACCCTCGTGACAGGTGAGTTATAGTGCTGCATAACCCTAGTGACAGGTAGGGATCCATAACCCTCGTGACAGGTGAGTTATAGTGCTGCATAACCCTCGTGACAGGTGAGTTATAGTGCTGCATAACCCTCGTGACAGGTGAGTTATAGGGCTGCATAACCCTCGTGACAGGTGAGTTATAGTGCTGCATAACCCTCGTGACAGGTGAGTTATAGGGCTGCATACTGAATTC